>NC_143429.1:10000-12500 GCF_059467195.1 Physcomitrium patens
CAAACCTTTGACGGAGAGGGGGGTCGATAGTCCACTTCTTAAGCAATAGTCCGGTGGGGGAGAAACGGCTAACCCGCACCTTATATTGACATAGGCTAGCATATGGAGTAACCCTCGTTGAACCAAGGCCCCCCGACCCGCTTTGGCTGATCGGGGGGTTCCGGGAGCAAATTCTGGTGGGCGAGTACAGTGGATCCTAGATCGATCGAACAAGGTAACTTCGAAAACAAACTCCCGAATCTTTCCCAAACAGCTCTTCCATAGTTTTTCCAGTCCGCAGCAACGACTCAGGTTTGGATGGGCGAAATCACGACGGCAGCCACAAAAAAATGGATCTCCGACATCACACAACCCGACACACCTAAGTTTCGCGAGGCTCGGCCCCTCTTCCCCTTCGGATGTCCCCCTTCGGTACACCACCACATCATGCCATCCAGTCTGGAGCGTCGCCGACTCCCGTTGGCCAAGGTAGGGCCAACACAAGAGTAGCGGACGAACCAGTCATCTGGTCTTACCGGAGAAAGGGAGAGGTAGACTGCCACCACCAAACCCCACCCAAGCACACACCAGGCAGCAAAAAGCCATCATCCTAAAAGATGGTCCCACTTCACAAGACGAGGAGGTTCCCCGTCCTTCATTCCAACCCCAGGTGAGAACACACACACCCTTCTTTGCGATGGATAAAAGGCAAAAAGAGAGGGCAAAAAAGCCAACGGCAAATTCCAACCAGACCCCCAGAGGCACACACCACAAAAAGTGAAGCCAGAGAGAGCCAGACAAAGAGAAGGATAGAGAGAGAGGGAGAGTTAGACCCCCCCGGAAGAGAATCATAGGTGCTGCGGCCTTTTTCGGGAATGTGACCAGGAAAGAGAGAAACCGACGAGGCCGATACACACATTAAAAAATGAAAAAGTAACCATCACCGCGAAGGATTTTCCTCAAAAGACAAATCAGCAAGAAGTATGTCCAATCCCGGGGGCCCATCGCCCCTCCAAATTAATGGAGGGGTCGGATAGAAATTTATAGAAATGTTACTTTTGTGAAACCCCTAGCCGACGAGAGAACTCTCACCGGTTTCGAAGTTCCATTTTCACATTCCGACCTGGGATGTTATGACTCCTCGGCCCACACTGCGAACGCGTCCCACACCCCCTCCAAGTTTATCAGGAATTTCACCTGAGCTTGCAATAGAGATCGAGCGCGGTGGCGGTCACAGTGGTGGTCGACCAGGCGGAGCTTGAACGGCCTCGGCAAACACTTCTCCCCACCCTCCCAAATGAATGAGAGAATGGCTTGACAATACCGAGGCCATCGCCCCCCGCCAAAAATGGTTACTAGCTCTTGGGACTCGCTGCGACGTTACGCGTATCGGCACAAGACCAACCCTCTTTTTCCAGTCGCCCGCGCACCAAAAAAAATTTTGGCAGCGGGACTCACAATCCTTGACAGCCAGCTCACCATATAATACTCGGCGACCCTCCGCGGGACCTCCTCAGAGGGTCGCGTCGCCGGGAAACTAACCCCCACTCCTCACTGATCCAAGGTAACACGCCAGAAGTATCCAGGTAACCCCAGTAGTATCCAGGTATCCCCCCTGCGAACGTCGGTACTGGGCTCAAAGAAGGCAGCGAGCAGTCGGGACCCGTAGGCACCGAGCAACCGTCACCCCCTCACGACTTTTCCCGAGACGCTTCAGAGGAACCCTTCCCCCACATAGTACTCTCTGTGGGATTCGGCAGGCCCCCCCGTCCTACTGCACTAAGGAAGTTCCGAGACACACTTTTTTTTGTGGAAGACCACCCACCCTCCCTGTCCTGCCTGCTATCCCCGCCGCGACTCCTGGTCCCGGCCCTCCTCCCCGACTTCCTCCTTGTCCCGCTGCGAGTCCCGGACCTCCTCCCCCACTACCTACTCCCGCCGCGAGTCCCAGTCCCGGCCTTCCTCCTCCTCCTCCTCTTCCCTAGTCCCGGCGCGAGTCCCGGACCTCCTCCCCCACTTCCTAGTCCCGTCGCGAGTCCCGGACCTCCTCCCCCTCTTCCTAGTCCCGGCGCGAGTCCCGGACCTCCTCCTTCTCTTCCTTGTCCCGCCGCGAGTCCCAGTCCCGTCGCGAGTCCCGGACTTCCTCCTTCTCTTCCTTGTCCCGCCGCGACTCCCTAGTCCCGTGGCGAGTCCCGGACTTCCTCCTCCTCTTCCTTGTCCCGCCGCGACTCCCTAGTCCCGGCGCGAGTCCCGGACTTCCTCCTCCTCTTCCTTGTCCCGCCGCGACTCCCTAGTCCCGGCGCGAGTCCCGGACTTCCTCCTCCTCTTCCTTGTCCCGCCGCGACTCCCTAGTCCCGGCGCGAGTCCCAGTCCCGTCGCGAGTCCCGGACTTCCTCCTCCTCTTCCTTGTCCCGCCGCGACTCCCTAGTCCCGGCGCGAGTCCCAGTCCCGTCGCGAGTCCCGGACTTCCTCCTCCTCTTCCTTGTCCCGCCGCGACTCCCTAGTCCCGGCGCGAGTCCCA
>NC_143429.1:22500-25000 GCF_059467195.1 Physcomitrium patens
GAGAGTTAGACCCCCGGAAGAGAATCATAGGTGCTGCGGCCTTTTTCGGGAATGTGACCAGGAAAGAGAGAAACCGACGAGGCCGATACACACATTAAAAAATGAAAAAGTAACCATCACCGCGAAGGATTTTCCTCAAAAGACAAATCAGCAAGAAGTATGTCCAACCCGGGGGCCCATCGCCCCTCCAAATTAATGGAGGGGTCGGATAGAAATTTATAGAAATGTTACTTTTGTGAAACCCCTAGCCGACGAGAGAACTCTCACCGGTTTCGAAGTTCCATTTTCACATTCCGACCTGGGATGTTATGGCTCCTCGGCCCACACTGCGAACGCGTCCCACACCCCTCCAAGTTTATCAGGAATTTCACCTGAGCTTGCAATAGAGATCGAGCGCGGTGGCGGTCACAGTGGTGGTCGACCAGGCGGAGCTTGAACGGCCTCGGCAAACACTTCTCCCCACCCTCCCAAATGAATGAGAGAATGGCTTGACAATACCGAGGCCATCGCCCCCCGCCAAAAATGGTTACTAGCTCTTGGGACTCGCTGCGACGTTACGCGTATCGGCACAAGACCAACCCTCTTTTTCCAGTCGCCCGCGCACCAAAAAAAATTTTGGCAGCGGGACTCACAATCCTTGACAGCCAGCTCACCATATAATACTCGGCGACCCTCCGCGGGACCTCCTCAGAGGGTCGCGTCGCCGGGAAACTAACCCCCACTCCTCACTGATCCAAGGTAACACGCCAGAAGTATCCAGGTAACCCCAGTAGTATCCAGGTATCCCCCTGCGAACGTCGGTACTGGGCTCAAAGAAGGCAGCGAGCAGTCGGGACCCGTAGGCACCGAGCAACCGTCACCCCCTCACGACTTTTCCCGAGACGCTTCAGAGGAACCCTTCCCCACATAGTACTCTCTGTGGGATTCGGCAGGCCCCCGTCCTACTGCACTAAGGAAGTTCCGAGACACACTTTTTTTGTGGAAGACCACCCACCCTCCCTGTCCTGCCTGCTATCCCCGCCGCGACTCCTGGTCCCGGCCCTCCTCCCCGACTTCCTCCTTGTCCCGCTGCGAGTCCCGGACCTCCTCCCCACTACCTACTCCCGCCGCGAGTCCCAGTCCCGGCCTTCCTCCTCCTCCTCCTCTTCCCTAGTCCCGGCGCGAGTCCCGGACCTCCTCCCCACTTCCTAGTCCCGTCGCGAGTCCCGGACCTCCTCCCCTCTTCCTAGTCCCGGCGCGAGTCCCGGACCTCCTCCTTCTCTTCCTTGTCCTGCCGCGAGTCCCAGTCCCGTCGCGAGTCCCGGACTTCCTCCTTCTCTTCCTTGTCCCGCCGCGACTCCCTAGTCCCGTGGCGAGTCCCGGACTTCCTCCTCCTCTTCCTTGTCCCGCCGCGACTCCCTAGTCCCGTGCGCGAGTCCCGGACTTCCTCCTCCTCTTCCTTGTCCCGCCGCGACTCCCTAGTCCCGGCGCGAGTCCCAGTCCCGTCGCGAGTCCCGGACTTCCTCCTCCTCTTCCTTGTCCCGCCGCGACTCCCTAGTCCCGGCGCGAGTCCCAGTCCCGTCGCGAGTCCCGGACTTCCTCCTCCTCTTCCTTGTCCCGCCGCGACTCCCTAGTCCCGGCGCGAGTCCCAGTCCCGTCGCGAGTCCCGGACTTCCTCCTCCTCTTCCTTGTCCCGCCGCGACTCCCTAGTCCCGGCGCGAGTCCCAGTCCCGTCGCGAGTCCCGGACTTCCTCCTCCTCTTCCTTGTCCCGCCGCGACTCCCTAGTCCCGGCGCGAGTCCCAGTCCCGTCGCGAGTCCCGGACTTCCTCCTCCTCTTCCTTGTCCCGCCGCGAGTCCCGACCTCTTGTCCCGCTCCCTTGCCCAAGTCCCGACTCCTGGCTGTCTCGACTCCTCGTTGGCCGCCCAGTCTTCCGCATAGGTGGAAATAAATAAATAAATCATTTTTTAAAAATCAATTTTAAAATTAACTCCCTGTCTCGACTCCTTGCTGGCCGCCCAGTCTTGCGCCTAGACAGAAATATAAATAAAAATAAAAATAAATTGGTGAATTAAAAATATTAAAGTAATTTAATTAACTGGAATAAGGTAGAAAAATAAAAGGCAGAAGAATACTAAATTGATTTTTTCAAGTGCCACGTGTTACCTTGCTGATGTGGCTGCCACGTGGTAGTCCATGTCATGTCAAAAATCCACTAAATCGTTTACATGTCACTTTGGAGATAAATTTGTGTGTGTGCAATCAATTGGTTGTACAAATATGTTAATGACTTGCTAACTAATGCATCGTACAGGTAATCATTGCCCACTAACTAATCCATCACCACTGAAACTTAATGTCTTCAATTCTTCATCCTTCACACTCCACATCCAATTTATTTTTGTTTGTGTGAATTCTTAAATCTATCTTCTCTTTACATACTCCAAGCCCAACTTTCTAAACCCTTTATATAATCTATGTGAATCCTAGAATCTAGGTTTATATACCCCATGCAAACCCTA
>NC_143429.1:45000-47500 GCF_059467195.1 Physcomitrium patens
GAAAACAAACTCCCGAATCTTTCCCAAACAGCTCTTCCATAGTTTTTCCAGTCCGCAGCAACGACTCAGGTTTGGATGGGCGAAATCACGACGGCAGCCACAAAAAAATGGATCTCCGACATCACACAACCCGACACACCTAAGTTTCGCGAGGCTCGGCCCCTCTTCCCCTTCGGATGTCCCCCTTCGGTACACCACCACATCATGCCATCCAGTCTGGAGCGTCGCCGACTCCCGTTGGCCAAGGTAGGGCCAACACAAGAGTAGCGGACGAACCAGTCATCTGGTCTTACCGGAGAAAGGGAGAGGTAGACTGCCACCACCAAACCCCACCCAAGCACACACCAGGCAGCAAAAAGCCATCATCCTAAAAGATGGTCCCACTTCACAAGACGAGGAGGTTCCCGTCCTTCATTCCAACCCCAGGTGAGAACACACACACCCTTCTTTGCGATGGATAAAAGGCAAAAAGAGAGGGCAAAAAGCCAACGGCAAATTCCAACCAGACCCCCAGAGGCACACACCACAAAAAGTGAAGCCAGAGAGAGCCAGACAAAGAGAAGGATAGAGAGAGAGGGAGAGTTAGACCCCCGGAAGAGAATCATAGGTGCTGCGGCCTTTTTCGGGAATGTGACCAGGAAAGAGAGAAACCGACGAGGCCGATACACACATTAAAAAATGAAAAAGTAACCATCACCGCGAAGGATTTTCCTCAAAAGACAAATCAGCAAGAAGTATGTCCAATCCTGGGGCCCATCGCCCCTCCAAATTAATGGAGGGGTCGGATAGAAATTTATAGAAATGTTACTTTTGTGAAACCCCTAGCCGACGAGAGAACTCTCACCGGTTTCGAAGTTCCATTTTCACATTCCGACCTGGGATGTTATGACTCCTCGGCCCACACTGCGAACGCGTCCCACACCCCTCCAAGTTTATCAGGAATTTCACCTGAGCTTGCAATAGAGATCGAGCGCGGTGGCGGTCACAGTGGTGGTCGACCAGGCGGAGCTTGAACGGCCTCGGCAAACACTTCTCCCCACCCTCCCAAATGAATGAGAGAATGGCTTGACAATACCGAGGCCATCGCCCCCCGCCAAAAATGGTTACTAGCTCTTGGGACTCGCTGCGACGTTACGCGTATCGGCACAAGACCAACCCTCTTTTTCCAGTCGCCCGCGCACCAAAAAAAATTTTGGCAGCGGGACTCACAATCCTTGACAGCCAGCTCACCATATAATACTCGGCGACCCTCCGCGGGACCTCCTCAGAGGGTCGCGTCGCCGGGAAACTAACCCCACTCCTCACTGATCCAAGGTAACACGCCAGAAGTATCCAGGTAACCCCAGTAGTATCCAGGTATCCCCCTGCGAACGTCGGTACTGGGCTCAAAGAAGGCAGCGAGCAGTCGGGACCCGTAGGCACCGAGCAACCGTCACCCCCTCACGACTTTTCCCGAGACGCTTCAGAGGAACCCTTCCCCACATAGTACTCTCTGTGGGATTCGGCAGGCCCCCCCGTCCTACTGCACTAAGGAAGTTCCGAGACACACTTTTTTTTGTGGAAGACCACCCACCCTCCCTGTCCTGCCTGCTATCCCCGCCGCGACTCCTGGTCCCGGCCCTCCTCCCCGACTTCCTCCTTGTCCCGCTGCGAGTCCCGGACCTCCTCCCCACTACCTACTCCCGCCGCGAGTCCCAGTCCCGGCCTTCCTCCTCCTCCTCCTCTTCCCTAGTCCCGGCGCGAGTCCCGGACCTCCTCCCCCACTTCCTAGTCCCGTCGCGAGTCCCGGACCTCCTCCCCCTCTTCCTAGTCCCGGCGCGAGTCCCGGACCTCCTCCTTCTCTTCCTTGTCCTGCCGCGAGTCCCAGTCCCGTCGCGAGTCCCGGACTTCCTCCTTCTCTTCCTTGTCCCGCCGCGACTCCCTAGTCCCGTGGCGAGTCCCGGACTTCCTCCTCCTCTTCCTTGTCCCGCCGCGACTCCCTAGTCCCGTGCGCGAGTCCCGGACTTCCTCCTCCTCTTCCTTGTCCCGCCGCGACTCCCTAGTCCCGGCGCGAGTCCCGTCCCGCGCGAGTCCCGGACTTCCTCCTCCTCTTCCTTGTCCCGCCGCGACTCCCTAGTCCCGGCGCGAGTCCCAGTCCCGTCGCGAGTCCCGGACTTCCTCCTCCTCTTCCTTGTCCCGCCGCGACTCCCTAGTCCCGGCGCGAGTCCCAGTCCCGTCGCGAGTCCCGGACTTCCTCCTCCTCTTCCTTGTCCCGCCGCGACTCCCTAGTCCCGGCGCGAGTCCCAGTCCCGTCGCGAGTCCCGGACTTCCTCCTCCTCTTCCTTGTCCCGCCGCGACTCCCTAGTCCCGGCGCGAGTCCCAGTCCCGTCGCGAGTCCCGGACTTCCTCCTCCTCTTCCTTGTCCCGCCGCGAGTCCCGACCTCTTGTCCCGCTCCCTTGCCCAAGTCCCGACTCCTGGCTGTCTCGACTCCTCGTTGGCCGCCCAGTCTTCCGCATAGGT
>NC_143429.1:57500-60000 GCF_059467195.1 Physcomitrium patens
CAATAGAGATCGAGCGCGGTGGCGGTCACAGTGGTGGTCGACCAGGCGGAGCTTGAACGGCCTCGGCAAACACTTCTCCCCACCCTCCCAAATGAATGAGAGAATGGCTTGACAATACCGAGGCCATCGCCCCCCGCCAAAAATGGTTACTAGCTCTTGGGACTCGCTGCGACGTTACGCGTATCGGCACAAGACCAACCCTCTTTTTCCAGTCGCCCGCGCACCAAAAAAAATTTTGGCAGCGGGACTCACAATCCTTGACAGCCAGCTCACCATATAATACTCGGCGACCCTCCGCGGGACCTCCTCAGAGGGTCGCGTCGCCGGGAAACTAACCCCCACTCCTCACTGATCCAAGGTAACACGCCAGAAGTATCCAGGTAACCCCAGTAGTATCCAGGTATCCCCCTGCGAACGTCGGTACTGGGCTCAAAGAAGGCAGCGAGCAGTCGGGACCCGTAGGCACCGAGCAACCGTCACCCCCTCACGACTTTTCCCGAGACGCTTCAGAGGAACCCTTCCCCACATAGTACTCTCTGTGGGATTCGGCAGGCCCCCCCGTCCTACTGCACTAAGGAAGTTCCGAGACACACTTTTTTTTGTGGAAGACCACCCACCCTCCCTGTCCTGCCTGCTATCCCCGCCGCGACTCCTGGTCCCGGCCCTCCTCCCCGACTTCCTCCTTGTCCCGCTGCGAGTCCCGGACCTCCTCCCCACTACCTACTCCCGCCGCGAGTCCCAGTCCCGGCCTTCCTCCTCCTCCTCCTCTTCCCTAGTCCCGGCGCGAGTCCCGGACCTCCTCCCCCACTTCCTAGTCCCGTCGCGAGTCCCGGACCTCCTCCCCCTCTTCCTAGTCCCGGCGCGAGTCCCGGACCTCCTCCTTCTCTTCCTTGTCCGCCGCGAGTCCCAGTCCCGTCGCGAGTCCCGGACTTCCTCCTTCTCTTCCTTGTCCCGCCGCGACTCCCTAGTCCCGTGGCGAGTCCCGGACTTCCTCCTCCTCTTCCTTGTCCCGCCGCGACTCCCTAGTCCCGGCGCGAGTCCCGGACTTCCTCCTCCTCTTCCTTGTCCCGCCGCGACTCCCTAGTCCCGGCGCGAGTCCCGGACTTCCTCCTCCTCTTCCTTGTCCCGCCGCGACTTCCTCCTCCTCTTCCTTGTCCCGCCGCGACTCCCTAGTCCCGGCGCGAGTCCCAGTCCCGTCGCGAGTCCCGGACTTCCTCCTCCTCTTCCTTGTCCCGCCGCGACTCCCTAGTCCCGGCGCGAGTCCCAGTCCCGTCGCGAGTCCCGGACTTCCTCCTCCTCTTCCTTGTCCCGCCGCGACTCCCTAGTCCCGGCGCGAGTCCCAGTCCCGTCGCGAGTCCCGGACTTCCTCCTCCTCTTCCTTGTCCCGCCGAGTCCCGGACTTCCTCCTCCTCTTCCTTGTCCCGCCGCGACTCCCTAGTCCCGGCGCGAGTCCCAGTCCCGTCGCGAGTCCCGGACTTCCTCCTCCTCTTCCTTGTCCCGCCGCGAGTCCCGACCTCTTGTCCCGCTCCCTTGCCCAAGTCCCGACTCCTGGCTGTCTCGACTCCTCGTTGGCCGCCCAGTCTTCCGCATAGGTGGAAATAAATAAATAAATCATTTTTTAAAAATCAATTTTAAAATTAACTCCCTGTCTCGACTCCTTGCTGGCCGCCCAGTCTTGCGCCTAGACAGAAATATAAATAAAAATAAAAATAAATTGGTGAATTAAAAATATTAAAGTAATTTAATTAACTGGAATAAGGTAGAAAAATAAAAGGCAGAAGAATACTAAATTGATTTTTTCAAGTGCCACGTGTTACCTTGCTGATGTGGCTGCCACGTGGTAGTCCATGTCATGTCAAAAATCCACTAAATCGTTTACATGTCACTTTGGAGATAAATTTGTGTGTGTGCAATCAATTGGTTGTACAAATATGTTAATGACTTGCTAACTAATGCATCGTACAGGTAATCATTGCCCACTAACTAATCCATCACCACTGAAACTTAATGTCTTCAATTCTTCATCCTTCACACTCCACATCCAATTTATTTTTGTTTGTGTGAATTCTTAAATCTATCTTCTCTTTACATACTCCAAGCCCAACTTTCTAAACCCTTTATATAATCTATGTGAATCCTAGAATCTAGGTTTATATACCCCATGCAAACCCTAAAACCCTAAACCCTAAACCCTAACCCCTAACCCCTAACCCCTCAACTCATACTTTGTTCTTTTAATCATACAACCTAGACTCTGAAATTTTAATCTCATAACATATAAACTAGCATTGTAATTTCAAAACCCAACATTTTGTATTGTGACAATACTTGTTTGCAAATATGCATCCTTCATTTACTTTTATTTTTTTAACACTACACTGTGCCACATCAGCACCAAATAGATCAAAATCCTTGATAAATTAACCTCTAACATGTAAATATTATATTCTCCACCCTTTCAGCTTTTATTTTTATTTTTTTTAACTTTTTGAAATGCCAC
>NC_143429.1:80000-82500 GCF_059467195.1 Physcomitrium patens
GCGGACGAACCAGTCATCTGGTCTTACCGGAGAAAGGGAGAGGTAGACTGCCACCACCAAACCCCACCCAAGCACACACCAGGCAGCAAAAAGCCATCATCCTAAAAGATGGTCCCACTTCACAAGACGAGGAGGTTCCCGTCCTTCATTCCAACCCCAGGTGAGAACACACACACCCTTCTTTGCGATGGATAAAAGGCAAAAAGAGAGGGCAAAAAGCCAACGGCAAATTCCAACCAGACCCCCAGAGGCACACACCACAAAAAGTGAAGCCAGAGAGAGCCAGACAAAGAGAAGGATAGAGAGAGAGGGAGAGTTAGACCCCCGGAAGAGAATCATAGGTGCTGCGGCCTTTTTCGGGAATGTGACCAGGAAAGAGAGAAACCGACGAGGCCGATACACACATTAAAAAATGAAAAAGTAACCATCACCGCGAAGGATTTTCCTCAAAAGACAAATCAGCAAGAAGTATGTCCAATCCTGGGGCCCATCGCCCCTCCAAATTAATGGAGGGGTCGGATAGAAATTTATAGAAATGTTACTTTTGTGAAACCCCTAGCCGACGAGAGAACTCTCACCGGTTTCGAAGTTCCATTTTCACATTCCGACCTGGGATGTTATGACTCCTCGGCCCACACTGCGAACGCGTCCCACACCCCCTCCAAGTTTATCAGGAATTTCACCTGAGCTTGCAATAGAGATCGAGCGCGGTGGCGGTCACAGTGGTGGTCGACCAGGCGGAGCTTGAACGGCCTCGGCAAACACTTCTCCCCACCCTCCCAAATGAATGAGAGAATGGCTTGACAATACCGAGGCCATCGCCCCCCGCCAAAAATGGTTACTAGCTCTTGGGACTCGCTGCGACGTTACGCGTATCGGCACAAGACCAACCCTCTTTTTCCAGTCGCCCGCGCACCAAAAAAAATTTTGGCAGCGGGACTCACAATCCTTGACAGCCAGCTCACCATATAATACTCGGCGACCCTCCGCGGGACCTCCTCAGAGGGTCGCGTCGCCGGGAAACTAACCCCCACTCCTCACTGATCCAAGGTAACACGCCAGAAGTATCCAGGTAACCCCAGTAGTATCCAGGTATCCCCCTGCGAACGTCGGTACTGGGCTCAAAGAAGGCAGCGAGCAGTCGGGACCCGTAGGCACCGAGCAACCGTCACCCCCTCACGACTTTTCCCGAGACGCTTCAGAGGAACCCTTCCCCACATAGTACTCTCTGTGGGATTCGGCAGGCCCCCGTCCTACTGCACTAAGGAAGTTCCGAGACACACTTTTTTTTGTGGAAGACCACCCACCCTCCCTGTCCTGCCTGCTATCCCCGCCGCGACTCCTGGTCCCGGCCCTCCTCCCCGACTTCCTCCTTGTCCCGCTGCGAGTCCCGGACCTCCTCCCCACTACCTACTCCCGCCGCGAGTCCCAGTCCCGGCCTTCCTCCTCCTCCTCCTCTTCCCTAGTCCCGGCGCGAGTCCCGGACCTCCTCCCCCACTTCCTAGTCCCGTCGCGAGTCCCGGACCTCCTCCCCCTCTTCCTAGTCCCGGCGCGAGTCCCGGACCTCCTCCTTCTCTTCCTTGTCCGGACCTCCTCCTTCCTCTTCCTTGTGCCGCGAGTCCCAGTCCCGTCGCGAGTCCCGGACTTCCTCCTTCTCTTCCTTGTCCCGCCGCGACTCCCTAGTCCCGTGGCGAGTCCCGGACTTCCTCCTCCTCTTCCTTGTCCCGCCGCGACTCCCTAGTCCCGTGCGCGAGTCCCGGACTTCCTCCTCCTCTTCCTTGTCCCGCCGCGACTCCCTAGTCCCGGCGCGAGTCCCAGTCCCGTCGCGAGTCCCGGACTTCCTCCTCCTCTTCCTTGTCCCGCCGCGACTCCCTAGTCCCGGCGCGAGTCCCAGTCCCGTCGCGAGTCCCGGACTTCCTCCTCCTCTTCCTTGTCCCGCCGCGACTCCCTAGTCCCGGCGCGAGTCCCAGTCCCGTCGCGAGTCCCGGACTTCCTCCTCCTCTTCCTTGTCCCGCCGCGACTCCCTAGTCCCGGCGCGAGTCCCAGTCCCGTCGCGAGTCCCGGACTTCCTCCTCCTCTTCCTTGTCCCGCCGCGACTCCCTAGTCCCGGCGCGAGTCCCAGTCCCGTCGCGAGTCCCGGACTTCCTCCTCCTCTTCCTTGTCCCGCCGCGAGTCCCGACCTCTTGTCCCGCTCCCTTGCCCAAGTCCCGACTCCTGGCTGTCTCGACTCCTCGTTGGCCGCCCAGTCTTCCGCATAGGTGGAAATAAATAAATAAATCATTTTTTAAAAATCAATTTTAAAATTAACTCCCTGTCTCGACTCCTTGCTGGCCGCCCAGTCTTGCGCCTAGACAGAAATATAAATAAAAATAAAAATAAATTGGTGAATTAAAAATATTAAAGTAATTTAATTAACTGGAATAAGGTAGAAAAATAAAAGGCAGAAGAATACTAAATTGATTTTTTCAAGTGCCACGTGTTACCTTGCTGATGTGGCTGC
>NC_143429.1:102500-105000 GCF_059467195.1 Physcomitrium patens
TGCGAAGTTGACCCCTCCATCACCTCATCCGATCGATTTCATCCACCTCTCGCCTCCTACCTCCGCACCACCTGAAGTACATTCTAAGCCCTGGCCCCCAAACCTTTGACGGAGAGGGGGGTCGATAGTCCACTTCTTAAGCAATAGTCCGGTGGGGGAGAAACGGCTAACCCGCACCTTATATTGACATAGGCTAGCATATGGAGTAACCCTCGTTGAACCAAGGCCCCCCGACCCGCTTTGGCTGATCGGGGGGTTCCGGGAGCAAATTCTGGTGGGCGAGTACAGTGGATCCTAGATCGATCGAACAAGGTAACTTCGAAAACAAACTCCCGAATCTTTCCCAAACAGCTCTTCCATAGTTTTTCCAGTCCGCAGCAACGACTCAGGTTTGGATGGGCGAAATCACGACGGCAGCCACAAAAAAATGGATCTCCGACATCACACAACCCGACACACCTAAGTTTCGCGAGGCTCGGCCCCTCTTCCCCTTCGGATGTCCCCCTTCGGTACACCACCACATCATGCCATCCAGTCTGGAGCGTCGCCGACTCCCGTTGGCCAAGGTAGGGCCAACACAAGAGTAGCGGACGAACCAGTCATCTGGTCTTACCGGAGAAAGGGAGAGGTAGACTGCCACCACCAAACCCCACCCAAGCACACACCAGGCAGCAAAAAGCCATCATCCTAAAAGATGGTCCCACTTCACAAGACGAGGAGGTTCCCCGTCCTTCATTCCAACCCCAGGTGAGAACACACACACCCTTCTTTGCGATGGATAAAAGGCAAAAAGAGAGGGCAAAAAGCCAACGGCAAATTCCAACCAGACCCCCAGAGGCACACACCACAAAAAGTGAAGCCAGAGAGAGCCAGACAAAGAGAAGGATAGAGAGAGGGAGAGTTAGACCCCCGGAAGAGAATCATAGGTGCTGCGGCCTTTTTCGGGAATGTGACCAGGAAAGAGAGAAACCGACGAGGCCGATACACACATTAAAAAATGAAAAAGTAACCATCACCGCGAAGGATTTTCCTCAAAAGACAAATCAGCAAGAAGTATGTCCAATCCTGGGGCCCATCGCCCCTCCAAATTAATGGAGGGGTCGGATAGAAATTTATAGAAATGTTACTTTTGTGAAACCCCTAGCCGACGAGAGAACTCTCACCGGTTTCGAAGTTCCATTTTCACATTCCGACCTGGGATGTTATGACTCCTCGGCCCACACTGCGAACGCGTCCCACACCCCCTCCAAGTTTATCAGGAATTTCACCTGAGCTTGCAATAGAGATCGAGCGCGGTGGCGGTCACAGTGGTGGTCGACCAGGCGGAGCTTGAACGGCCTCGGCAAACACTTCTCCCCACCCTCCCAAATGAATGAGAGAATGGCTTGACAATACCGAGGCCATCGCCCCCCGCCAAAAATGGTTACTAGCTCTTGGGACTCGCTGCGACGTTACGCGTATCGGCACAAGACCAACCCTCTTTTTCCAGTCGCCCGCGCACCAAAAAAAATTTTGGCAGCGGGACTCACAATCCTTGACAGCCAGCTCACCATATAATACTCGGCGACCCTCCGCGGGACCTCCTCAGAGGGTCGCGTCGCCGGGAAACTAACCCCCACTCCTCACTGATCCAAGGTAACACGCCAGAAGTATCCAGGTAACCCCAGTAGTATCCAGGTATCCCCCTGCGAACGTCGGTACTGGGCTCAAAGAAGGCAGCGAGCAGTCGGGACCCGTAGGCACCGAGCAACCGTCACCCCCTCACGACTTTTCCCGAGACGCTTCAGAGGAACCCTTCCCCACATAGTACTCTCTGTGGGATTCGGCAGGCCCCCGTCCTACTGCACTAAGGAAGTTCCGAGACACACTTTTTTTTGTGGAAGACCACCCACCCTCCCTGTCCTGCCTGCTATCCCCGCCGCGACTCCTGGTCCCGGCCCTCCTCCCCGACTTCCTCCTTGTCCCGCTGCGAGTCCCGGACCTCCTCCCCACTACCTACTCCCGCCGCGAGTCCCAGTCCCGGCCTTCCTCCTCCTCCTCCTCTTCCCTAGTCCCGGCGCGAGTCCCGGACCTCCTCCCCCACTTCCTAGTCCCGTCGCGAGTCCCGGACCTCCTCCCCCTCTTCCTAGTCCCGGCGCGAGTCCCGGACCTCCTCCTTCTCTTCCTTGTCCTGCCGCGAGTCCCAGTCCCGTCGCGAGTCCCGGACTTCCTCCTTCTCTTCCTTGTCCCGCCGCGACTCCCTAGTCCCGTGGCGAGTCCCGGACTTCCTCCTCCTCTTCCTTGTCCCGCCGCGACTCCCTAGTCCCGTGCGCGAGTCCCGGACTTCCTCCTCCTCTTCCTTGTCCCGCCGCGACTCCCTAGTCCCGGCGCGAGTCCCAGTCCCGCGCGAGTCCCGGACTTCCTCCTCCTCTTCCTTGTCCCGCCGCGACTCCCTAGTCCCGGCGCGAGTCCCAGTCCCGTCGCGAGTCCCGGACTTCCTCCTCCTCTTCCTTGTCCCGCC
>NC_143429.1:115000-117500 GCF_059467195.1 Physcomitrium patens
AGGAAAGAGAGAAACCGACGAGGCCGATACACACATTAAAAAATGAAAAAGTAACCATCACCGCGAAGGATTTTCCTCAAAAGACAAATCAGCAAGAAGTATGTCCAATCCTGGGGCCCATCGCCCCTCCAAATTAATGGAGGGGTCGGATAGAAATTTATAGAAATGTTACTTTTGTGAAACCCCTAGCCGACGAGAGAACTCTCACCGGTTTCGAAGTTCCATTTTCACATTCCGACCTGGGATGTTATGACTCCTCGGCCCACACTGCGAACGCGTCCCACACCCCTCCAAGTTTATCAGGAATTTCACCTGAGCTTGCAATAGAGATCGAGCGCGGTGGCGGTCACAGTGGTGGTCGACCAGGCGGAGCTTGAACGGCCTCGGCAAACACTTCTCCCCACCCTCCCAAATGAATGAGAGAATGGCTTGACAATACCGAGGCCATCGCCCCCCGCCAAAAATGGTTACTAGCTCTTGGGACTCGCTGCGACGTTACGCGTATCGGCACAAGACCAACCCTCTTTTTCCAGTCGCCCGCGCACCAAAAAAAATTTTGGCAGCGGGACTCACAATCCTTGACAGCCAGCTCACCATATAATACTCGGCGACCCTCCGCGGGACCTCCTCAGAGGGTCGCGTCGCCGGGAAACTAACCCCCACTCCTCACTGATCCAAGGTAACACGCCAGAAGTATCCAGGTAACCCCAGTAGTATCCAGGTATCCCCCTGCGAACGTCGGTACTGGGCTCAAAGAAGGCAGCGAGCAGTCGGGACCCGTAGGCACCGAGCAACCGTCACCCCCTCACGACTTTTCCCGAGACGCTTCAGAGGAACCCTTCCCCACATAGTACTCTCTGTGGGATTCGGCAGGCCCCCGTCCTACTGCACTAAGGAAGTTCCGAGACACACTTTTTTTTGTGGAAGACCACCCACCCTCCCTGTCCTGCCTGCTATCCCCGCCGCGACTCCTGGTCCCGGCCCTCCTCCCCGACTTCCTCCTTGTCCCGCTGCGAGTCCCGGACCTCCTCCCCACTACCTACTCCCGCCGCGAGTCCCAGTCCCGGCCTTCCTCCTCCTCCTCCTCTTCCCTAGTCCCGGCGCGAGTCCCGGACCTCCTCCCCACTTCCTAGTCCCGTCGCGAGTCCCGGACCTCCTCCCCTCTTCCTAGTCCCGGCGCGAGTCCCGGACCTCCTCCTTCTCTTCCTTGTCCTGCCGCGAGTCCCAGTCCCGTCGCGAGTCCCGGACTTCCTCCTTCTCTTCCTTGTCCCGCCGCGACTCCCTAGTCCCGTGGCGAGTCCCGGACTTCCTCCTCCTCTTCCTTGTCCCGCCGCGACTCCCTAGTCCCGTGCGCGAGTCCCGGACTTCCTCCTCCTCTTCCTTGTCCCGCCGCGACTCCCTAGTCCCGGCGCGAGTCCCAGTCCCGCGCGAGTCCCGGACTTCCTCCTCCTCTTCCTTGTCCCGCCGCGACTCCCTAGTCCCGGCGCGAGTCCCAGTCCCGTCGCGAGTCCCGGACTTCCTCCTCCTCTTCCTTGTCCCGCCGCGACTCCCTAGTCCCGGCGCGAGTCCCAGTCCCGTCGCGAGTCCCGGACTTCCTCCTCCTCTTCCTTGTCCCGCCGCGACTCCCTAGTCCCGGCGCGAGTCCCAGTCCCGTCGCGAGTCCCGGACTTCCTCCTCCTCTTCCTTGTCCCGCCGCGACTCCCTAGTCCCGGCGCGAGTCCCAGTCCCGTCGCGAGTCCCGGACTTCCTCCTCCTCTTCCTTGTCCCGCCGCGAGTCCCGACCTCTTGTCCCCGCTCCCTTGCCCAAGTCCCGACTCCTGGCTGTCTCGACTCCTCGTTGGCCGCCCAGTCTTCCGCATAGGTGGAAATAAATAAATAAATCATTTTTTAAAAATCAATTTTAAAATTAACTCCCTGTCTCGACTCCTTGCTGGCCGCCCAGTCTTGCGCCTAGACAGAAATATAAATAAAAATAAAAATAAATTGGTGAATTAAAAATATTAAAGTAATTTAATTAACTGGAATAAGGTAGAAAAATAAAAGGCAGAAGAATACTAAATTGATTTTTTCAAGTGCCACGTGTTACCTTGCTGATGTGGCTGCCACGTGGTAGTCCATGTCATGTCAAAAATCCACTAAATCGTTTACATGTCACTTTGGAGATAAATTTGTGTGTGTGCAATCAATTGGTTGTACAAATATGTTAATGACTTGCTAACTAATGCATCGTACAGGTAATCATTGCCCACTAACTAATCCATCACCACTGAAACTTAATGTCTTCAATTCTTCATCCTTCACACTCCACATCCAATTTATTTTTGTTTGTGTGAATTCTTAAATCTATCTTCTCTTTACATACTCCAAGCCCAACTTTCTAAACCCTTTATATAATCTATGTGAATCCTAGAATCTAGGTTTATATACCCCATGCAAACCCTAAAACCCTAAACCCTAAACCCTAACCCCTAACCCCTAACCCCTCAACTCATACTTTGTT
>NC_143429.1:137500-140000 GCF_059467195.1 Physcomitrium patens
GTAACTTCGAAAACAAACTCCCGAATCTTTCCCAAACAGCTCTTCCATAGTTTTTCCAGTCCGCAGCAACGACTCAGGTTTGGATGGGCGAAATCACGACGGCAGCCACAAAAAAATGGATCTCCGACATCACACAACCCGACACACCTAAGTTTCGCGAGGCTCGGCCCCTCTTCCCCTTCGGATGTCCCCCTTCGGTACACCACCACATCATGCCATCCAGTCTGGAGCGTCGCCGACTCCCGTTGGCCAAGGTAGGGCCAACACAAGAGTAGCGGACGAACCAGTCATCTGGTCTTACCGGAGAAAGGGAGAGGTAGACTGCCACCACCAAACCCCACCCAAGCACACACCAGGCAGCAAAAAGCCATCATCCTAAAAGATGGTCCCACTTCACAAGACGAGGAGGTTCCCCGTCCTTCATTCCAACCCCAGGTGAGAACACACACACCCTTCTTTGCGATGGATAAAAGGCAAAAAGAGAGGGAAAAAAGCCAACGGCAAATTCCAACCAGACCCCCAGAGGCACACACCACAAAAAGTGAAGCCAGAGAGAGCCAGACAAAGAGAAGGATAGAGAGAGAGGGAGAGTTAGACCCCCCCGGAAGAGAATCATAGGTGCTGCGGCCTTTTTCGGGAATGTGACCAGGAAAGAGAGAAACCGACGAGGCCGATACACACATTAAAAATGAAAAAGTAACCATCACCGCGAAGGATTTTCCTCAAAAGACAAATCAGCAAGAAGTATGTCCAATCCTGGGGCCCATCGCCCCTCCAAATTAATGGAGGGGTCGGATAGAAATTTATAGAAATGTTACTTTTGTGAAACCCCTAGCCGACGAGAGAACTCTCACCGGTTTCGAAGTTCCATTTTCACATTCCGACCTGGGATGTTATGACTCCTCGGCCCACACTGCGAACGCGTCCCACACCCCTCCAAGTTTATCAGGAATTTCACCTGAGCTTGCAATAGAGATCGAGCGCGGTGGCGGTCACAGTGGTGGTCGACCAGGCGGAGCTTGAACGGCCTCGGCAAACACTTCTCCCCACCCTCCCAAATGAATGAGAGAATGGCTTGACAATACCGAGGCCATCGCCCCCCGCCAAAAATGGTTACTAGCTCTTGGGACTCGCTGCGACGTTACGCGTATCGGCACAAGACCAACCCTCTTTTTCCAGTCGCCCGCGCACCAAAAAAAATTTTGGCAGCGGGACTCACAATCCTTGACAGCCAGCTCACCATATAATACTCGGCGACCCTCCGCGGGACCTCCTCAGAGGGTCGCGTCGCCGGGAAACTAACCCCCACTCCTCACTGATCCAAGGTAACACGCCAGAAGTATCCAGGTAACCCCAGTAGTATCCAGGTATCCCCCTGCGAACGTCGGTACTGGGCTCAAAGAAGGCAGCGAGCAGTCGGGACCCGTAGGCACCGAGCAACCGTCACCCCCTCACGACTTTTCCCGAGACGCTTCAGAGGAACCCTTCCCCACATAGTACTCTCTGTGGGATTCGGCAGGCCCCCCCGTCCTACTGCACTAAGGAAGTTCCGAGACACACTTTTTTTTGTGGAAGACCACCCACCCTCCCTGTCCTGCCTGCTATCCCCGCCGCGACTCCTGGTCCCGGCCCTCCTCCCCGACTTCCTCCTTGTCCCGCTGCGAGTCCCGGACCTCCTCCCCACTACCTACTCCCGCCGCGAGTCCCAGTCCCGGCCTTCCTCCTCCTCCTCCTCTTCCCTAGTCCCGGCGCGAGTCCCGGACCTCCTCCCCACTTCCTAGTCCCGTCGCGAGTCCCGGACCTCCTCCCCTCTTCCTAGTCCCGGCGCGAGTCCCGGACCTCCTCCTTCTCTTCCTTGTCCTGCCGCGAGTCCCAGTCCCGTCGCGAGTCCCGGACTTCCTCCTTCTCTTCCTTGTCCCGCCGCGACTCCCTAGTCCCGTGGCGAGTCCCGGACTTCCTCCTCCTCTTCCTTGTCCCGCCGCGACTCCCTAGTCCCGTGCGCGAGTCCCGGACTTCCTCCTCCTCTTCCTTGTCCCGCCGCGACTCCCTAGTCCCGGCGCGAGTCCCAGTCCCGTCGCGAGTCCCGGACTTCCTCCTCCTCTTCCTTGTCCCGCCGCGACTCCCTAGTCCCGGCGCGAGTCCCAGTCCCGTCGCGAGTCCCGGACTTCCTCCTCCTCTTCCTTGTCCCGCCGCGACTCCCTAGTCCCGGCGCGAGTCCCAGTCCCGTCGCGAGTCCCGGACTTCCTCCTCCTCTTCCTTGTCCCGCCGCGACTCCCTAGTCCCGGCGCGAGTCCCAGTCCCGTCGCGAGTCCCGGACTTCCTCCTCCTCTTCCTTGTCCCGCCGCGACTCCCTAGTCCCGGCGCGAGTCCCAGTCCCGTCGCGAGTCCCGGACTTCCTCCTCCTCTTCCTTGTCCCGCCGCGAGTCCCGACCTCTTGTCCCGCTCCCTTGCCCAAGTCCCGACTCCTGGCTGTCTCGACTCCTCGTTGGCCGCCCAGTCT
>NC_143429.1:150000-152500 GCF_059467195.1 Physcomitrium patens
TCACCTGAGCTTGCAATAGAGATCGAGCGCGGTGGCGGTCACAGTGGTGGTCGACCAGGCGGAGCTTGAACGGCCTCGGCAAACACTTCTCCCCACCCTCCCAAATGAATGAGAGAATGGCTTGACAATACCGAGGCCATCGCCCCCCGCCAAAAATGGTTACTAGCTCTTGGGACTCGCTGCGACGTTACGCGTATCGGCACAAGACCAACCCTCTTTTTCCAGTCGCCCGCGCACCAAAAAAAATTTTGGCAGCGGGACTCACAATCCTTGACAGCCAGCTCACCATATAATACTCGGCGACCCTCCGCGGGACCTCCTCAGAGGGTCGCGTCGCCGGGAAACTAACCCCCACTCCTCACTGATCCAAGGTAACACGCCAGAAGTATCCAGGTAACCCCAGTAGTATCCAGGTATCCCCCTGCGAACGTCGGTACTGGGCTCAAAGAAGGCAGCGAGCAGTCGGGACCCGTAGGCACCGAGCAACCGTCACCCCCTCACGACTTTTCCCGAGACGCTTCAGAGGAACCCTTCCCCACATAGTACTCTCTGTGGGATTCGGCAGGCCCCCCCGTCCTACTGCACTAAGGAAGTTCCGAGACACACTTTTTTTTGTGGAAGACCACCCACCCTCCCTGTCCTGCCTGCTATCCCCGCCGCGACTCCTGGTCCCGGCCCTCCTCCCCGACTTCCTCCTTGTCCCGCTGCGAGTCCCGGACCTCCTCCCCCACTACCTACTCCCGCCGCGAGTCCCAGTCCCGGCCTTCCTCCTCCTCCTCCTCTTCCCTAGTCCCGGCGCGAGTCCCGGACCTCCTCCCCCACTTCCTAGTCCCGTCGCGAGTCCCGGACCTCCTCCCCCTCTTCCTAGTCCCGGCGCGAGTCCCGGACCTCCTCCTTCTCTTCCTTGTCCCGCCGCGAGTCCCAGTCCCGTCGCGAGTCCCGGACTTCCTCCTTCTCTTCCTTGTCCCGCCGCGACTCCCTAGTCCCGTGGCGAGTCCCGGACTTCCTCCTCCTCTTCCTTGTCCCGCCGCGACTCCCTAGTCCCGTGGCGAGTCCCGGACTTCCTCCTCCTCTTCCTTGTCCCGCCGCGACTCCCTAGTCCCGGCGCGAGTCCCAGTCCCGTCGCGAGTCCCGGACTTCCTCCTCCTCTTCCTTGTCCCGCCGCGACTCCCTAGTCCCGGCGCGAGTCCCAGTCCCGTCGCGAGTCCCGGACTTCCTCCTCCTCTTCCTTGTCCCGCCGCGACTCCCTAGTCCCGGCGCGAGTCCCAGTCCCGTCGCGAGTCCCGGACTTCCTCCTCCTCTTCCTTGTCCCGCCGCGACTCCCTAGTCCCGGCGCGAGTCCCAGTCCCGTCGCGAGTCCCGGACTTCCTCCTCCTCTTCCTTGTCCCGCCGCGACTCCCTAGTCCCGGCGCGAGTCCCAGTCCCGTCGCGAGTCCCGGACTTCCTCCTCCTCTTCCTTGTCCCGCCGCGAGTCCCGACCTCTTGTCCCGCTCCCTTGCCCAAGTCCCGACTCCTGGCTGTCTCGACTCCTCGTTGGCCGCCCAGTCTTCCGCATAGGTGGAAATAAATAAATAAATCATTTTTTAAAAATCAATTTTAAAATTAACTCCCTGTCTCGACTCCTTGCTGGCCGCCCAGTCTTGCGCCTAGACAGAAATATAAATAAAAATAAAAATAAATTGGTGAATTAAAAATATTAAAGTAATTTAATTAACTGGAATAAGGTAGAAAAATAAAAGGCAGAAGAATACTAAATTGATTTTTTCAAGTGCCACGTGTTACCTTGCTGATGTGGCTGCCACGTGGTAGTCCATGTCATGTCAAAAATCCACTAAATCGTTTACATGTCACTTTGGAGATAAATTTGTGTGTGTGCAATCAATTGGTTGTACAAATATGTTAATGACTTGCTAACTAATGCATCGTACAGGTAATCATTGCCCACTAACTAATCCATCACCACTGAAACTTAATGTCTTCAATTCTTCATCCTTCACACTCCACATCCAATTTATTTTTGTTTGTGTGAATTCTTAAATCTATCTTCTCTTTACATACTCCAAGCCCAACTTTCTAAACCCTTTATATAATCTATGTGAATCCTAGAATCTAGGTTTATATACCCCATGCAAACCCTAAAACCCTAAACCCTAAACCCTAACCCCTAACCCCTAACCCCTCAACTCATACTTTGTTCTTTTAATCATACAACCTAGACTCTGAAATTTTAATCTCATAACATATAAACTAGCATTGTAATTTCAAAACCCAACATTTTGTATTGTGACAATACTTGTTTGCAAATATGCATCCTTCATTTACTTTTATTTTTTTAACACTACACTGTGCCACATCAGCACCAAATAGATCAAAATCCTTGATAAATTAACCTCTAACATGTAAATATTATATTCTCCACCCTTTCAGCTTTTATTTTTATTTTTTTTAACTTTTTGAAATGCCACGTCAGCTACCTGGCTGCCCTGTCACATGACAAATG
>NC_143429.1:172500-175000 GCF_059467195.1 Physcomitrium patens
AAAAGCCATCATCCTAAAAGATGGTCCCACTTCACAAGACGAGGAGGTTCCCCGTCCTTCATTCCAACCCCAGGTGAGAACACACACACCCTTCTTTGCGATGGATAAAAGGCAAAAAGAGAGGGAAAAAAGCCAACGGCAAATTCCAACCAGACCCCCAGAGGCACACACCACAAAAAGTGAAGCCAGAGAGAGCCAGACAAAGAGAAGGATAGAGAGAGAGGGAGAGTTAGACCCCCCGGAAGAGAATCATAGGTGCTGCGGCCTTTTTCGGGAATGTGACCAGGAAAGAGAGAAACCGACGAGGCCGATACACACATTAAAAAATGAAAAAGTAACCATCACCGCGAAGGATTTTCCTCAAAAGACAAATCAGCAAGAAGTATGTCCAATCCGGGGGCCCATCGCCCCTCCAAATTAATGGAGGGGTCGGATAGAAATTTATAGAAATGTTACTTTTGTGAAACCCCTAGCCGACGAGAGAACTCTCACCGGTTTCGAAGTTCCATTTTCACATTCCGACCTGGGATGTTATGACTCCTCGGCCCACACTGCGAACGCGTCCCACACCCCCTCCAAGTTTATCAGGAATTTCACCTGAGCTTGCAATAGAGATCGAGCGCGGTGGCGGTCACAGTGGTGGTCGACCAGGCGGAGCTTGAACGGCCTCGGCAAACACTTCTCCCCACCCTCCCAAATGAATGAGAGAATGGCTTGACAATACCGAGGCCATCGCCCCCCGCCAAAAATGGTTACTAGCTCTTGGGACTCGCTGCGACGTTACGCGTATCGGCACAAGACCAACCCTCTTTTTCCAGTCGCCCGCGCACCAAAAAAAATTTTGGCAGCGGGACTCACAATCCTTGACAGCCAGCTCACCATATAATACTCGGCGACCCTCCGCGGGACCTCCTCAGAGGGTCGCGTCGCCGGGAAACTAACCCCCACTCCTCACTGATCCAAGGTAACACGCCAGAAGTATCCAGGTAACCCCAGTAGTATCCAGGTATCCCCCTGCGAACGTCGGTACTGGGCTCAAAGAAGGCAGCGAGCAGTCGGGACCCGTAGGCACCGAGCAACCGTCACCCCCTCACGACTTTTCCCGAGACGCTTCAGAGGAACCCTTCCCCACATAGTACTCTCTGTGGGATTCGGCAGGCCCCCGTCCTACTGCACTAAGGAAGTTCCGAGACACACTTTTTTTTGTGGAAGACCACCCACCCTCCCTGTCCTGCCTGCTATCCCCGCCGCGACTCCTGGTCCCGGCCCTCCTCCCCGACTTCCTCCTTGTCCCGCTGCGAGTCCCGGACCTCCTCCCCACTACCTACTCCCGCCGCGAGTCCCAGTCCCGGCCTTCCTCCTCCTCCTCCTCTTCCCTAGTCCCGGCGCGAGTCCCGGACCTCCTCCCCACTTCCTAGTCCCGTCGCGAGTCCCGGACCTCCTCCCCTCTTCCTAGTCCCGGCGCGAGTCCCGGACCTCCTCCTTCTCTTCCTTGTCCTGCCGCGAGTCCCAGTCCCGTCGCGAGTCCCGGACTTCCTCCTTCTCTTCCTTGTCCCGCCGCGACTCCCTAGTCCCGTGGCGAGTCCCGGACTTCCTCCTCCTCTTCCTTGTCCCGCCGCGACTCCCTAGTCCCGTGGCGAGTCCCGGACTTCCTCCTCCTCTTCCTTGTCCCGCCGCGACTCCCTAGTCCCGGCGCGAGTCCCGGACTTCCTCCTCCTCTTCCTTGTCCCGCCGCGACTCCCTAGTCCCGGCGCGAGTCCCAGTCCCGTCGCGAGTCCCGGACTTCCTCCTCCTCTTCCTTGTCCCGCCGCGACTCCCTAGTCCCGGCGCGAGTCCCAGTCCCGTCGCGAGTCCCGGACTTCCTCCTCCTCTTCCTTGTCCCGCCGCGACTCCCTAGTCCCGGCGCGAGTCCCAGTCCCGTCGCGAGTCCCGGACTTCCTCCTCCTCTTCCTTGTCCCGCCGCGACTCCCTAGTCCCGGCGCGAGTCCCAGTCCCGTCGCGAGTCCCGGACTTCCTCCTCCTCTTCCTTGTCCCGCCGCGAGTCCCGACCTCTTGTCCCGCTCCCTTGCCCAAGTCCCGACTCCTGGCTGTCTCGACTCCTCGTTGGCCGCCCAGTCTTCCGCATAGGTGGAAATAAATAAATAAATCATTTTTTAAAAATCAATTTTAAAATTAACTCCCTGTCTCGACTCCTTGCTGGCCGCCCAGTCTTGCGCCTAGACAGAAATATAAATAAAAATAAAAATAAATTGGTGAATTAAAAATATTAAAGTAATTTAATTAACTGGAATAAGGTAGAAAAATAAAAGGCAGAAGAATACTAAATTGATTTTTTCAAGTGCCACGTGTTACCTTGCTGATGTGGCTGCCACGTGGTAGTCCATGTCATGTCAAAAATCCACTAAATCGTTTACATGTCACTTTGGAGATAAATTTGTGTGTGTGCAATCAATTGGTTGTACAAATATGTTAATGACTTGCTAACTAATGCATCGTACAG
>NC_143429.1:195000-197500 GCF_059467195.1 Physcomitrium patens
AGGGGGGTCGATAGTCCACTTCTTAAGCAATAGTCCGGTGGGGGAGAAACGGCTAACCCGCACCTTATATTGACATAGGCTAGCATATGGAGTAACCCTCGTTGAACCAAGGCCCCCCGACCCGCTTTGGCTGATCGGGGGGTTCCGGGAGCAAATTCTGGTGGGCGAGTACAGTGGATCCTAGATCGATCGAACAAGGTAACTTCGAAAACAAACTCCCGAATCTTTCCCAAACAGCTCTTCCATAGTTTTTCCAGTCCGCAGCAACGACTCAGGTTTGGATGGGCGAAATCACGACGGCAGCCACAAAAAAATGGATCTCCGACATCACACAACCCGACACACCTAAGTTTCGCGAGGCTCGGCCCCTCTTCCCCTTCGGATGTCCCCCTTCGGTACACCACCACATCATGCCATCCAGTCTGGAGCGTCGCCGACTCCCGTTGGCCAAGGTAGGGCCAACACAAGAGTAGCGGACGAACCAGTCATCTGGTCTTACCGGAGAAAGGGAGAGGTAGACTGCCACCACCAAACCCCACCCAAGCACACACCAGGCAGCAAAAAGCCATCATCCTAAAAGATGGTCCCACTTCACAAGACGAGGAGGTTCCCGTCCTTCATTCCAACCCCAGGTGAGAACACACACACCCTTCTTTGCGATGGATAAAAGGCAAAAAGAGAGGGCAAAAAGCCAACGGCAAATTCCAACCAGACCCCCAGAGGCACACACCACAAAAAGTGAAGCCAGAGAGAGCCAGACAAAGAGAAGGATAGAGAGAGAGGGAGAGTTAGACCCCCGGAAGAGAATCATAGGTGCTGCGGCCTTTTTCGGGAATGTGACCAGGAAAGAGAGAAACCGACGAGGCCGATACACACATTAAAAAATGAAAAAGTAACCATCACCGCGAAGGATTTTCCTCAAAAGACAAATCAGCAAGAAGTATGTCCAATCCCCGGGGCCCATCGCCCCTCCAAATTAATGGAGGGGTCGGATAGAAATTTATAGAAATGTTACTTTTGTGAAACCCCTAGCCGACGAGAGAACTCTCACCGGTTTCGAAGTTCCATTTTCACATTCCGACCTGGGATGTTATGACTCCTCGGCCCACACTGCGAACGCGTCCCACACCCCCTCCAAGTTTATCAGGAATTTCACCTGAGCTTGCAATAGAGATCGAGCGCGGTGGCGGTCACAGTGGTGGTCGACCAGGCGGAGCTTGAACGGCCTCGGCAAACACTTCTCCCCACCCTCCCAAATGAATGAGAGAATGGCTTGACAATACCGAGGCCATCGCCCCCCGCCAAAAATGGTTACTAGCTCTTGGGACTCGCTGCGACGTTACGCGTATCGGCACAAGACCAACCCTCTTTTTCCAGTCGCCCGCGCACCAAAAAAAATTTTGGCAGCGGGACTCACAATCCTTGACAGCCAGCTCACCATATAATACTCGGCGACCCTCCGCGGGACCTCCTCAGAGGGTCGCGTCGCCGGGAAACTAACCCCCACTCCTCACTGATCCAAGGTAACACGCCAGAAGTATCCAGGTAACCCCAGTAGTATCCAGGTATCCCCCTGCGAACGTCGGTACTGGGCTCAAAGAAGGCAGCGAGCAGTCGGGACCCGTAGGCACCGAGCAACCGTCACCCCCTCACGACTTTTCCCGAGACGCTTCAGAGGAACCCTTCCCCACATAGTACTCTCTGTGGGATTCGGCAGGCCCCCCCGTCCTACTGCACTAAGGAAGTTCCGAGACACACTTTTTTTTGTGGAAGACCACCCACCCTCCCTGTCCTGCCTGCTATCCCCGCCGCGACTCCTGGTCCCGGCCCTCCTCCCCGACTTCCTCCTTGTCCCGCTGCGAGTCCCGGACCTCCTCCCCACTACCTACTCCCGCCGCGAGTCCCAGTCCCGGCCTTCCTCCTCCTCCTCCTCTTCCCTAGTCCCGGCGCGAGTCCCGGACCTCCTCCCCACTTCCTAGTCCCGTCGCGAGTCCCGGACCTCCTCCCCTCTTCCTAGTCCCGGCGCGAGTCCCGGACCTCCTCCTTCTCTTCCTTGTCCTGCCGCGAGTCCCAGTCCCGTCGCGAGTCCCGGACTTCCTCCTTCTCTTCCTTGTCCCGCCGCGACTCCCTAGTCCCGTGGCGAGTCCCGGACTTCCTCCTCCTCTTCCTTGTCCCGCCGCGACTCCCTAGTCCCGTGCGCGAGTCCCGGACTTCCTCCTCCTCTTCCTTGTCCCGCCGCGACTCCCTAGTCCCGGCGCGAGTCCCGAGTCCCAGTCCCGTCGCGAGTCCCGGACTTCCTCCTCCTCTTCCTTGTCCCGCCGCGACTCCCTAGTCCCGGCGCGAGTCCCAGTCCCGTCGCGAGTCCCGGACTTCCTCCTCCTCTTCCTTGTCCCGCCGCGACTCCCTAGTCCCGGCGCGAGTCCCAGTCCCGTCGCGAGTCCCGGACTTCCTCCTCCTCTTCCTTGTCCCGCCGCGACTCCCTAGTCCCGGCGCGAGTCCC
>NC_143429.1:207500-210000 GCF_059467195.1 Physcomitrium patens
GAAGTATGTCCAATCCCGGGGGCCCATCGCCCCTCCAAATTAATGGAGGGGTCGGATAGAAATTTATAGAAATGTTACTTTTGTGAAACCCCTAGCCGACGAGAGAACTCTCACCGGTTTCGAAGTTCCATTTTCACATTCCGACCTGGGATGTTATGACTCCTCGGCCCACACTGCGAACGCGTCCCACACCCCTCCAAGTTTATCAGGAATTTCACCTGAGCTTGCAATAGAGATCGAGCGCGGTGGCGGTCACAGTGGTGGTCGACCAGGCGGAGCTTGAACGGCCTCGGCAAACACTTCTCCCCACCCTCCCAAATGAATGAGAGAATGGCTTGACAATACCGAGGCCATCGCCCCCCGCCAAAAATGGTTACTAGCTCTTGGGACTCGCTGCGACGTTACGCGTATCGGCACAAGACCAACCCTCTTTTTCCAGTCGCCCGCGCACCAAAAAAAATTTTGGCAGCGGGACTCACAATCCTTGACAGCCAGCTCACCATATAATACTCGGCGACCCTCCGCGGGACCTCCTCAGAGGGTCGCGTCGCCGGGAAACTAACCCCCACTCCTCACTGATCCAAGGTAACACGCCAGAAGTATCCAGGTAACCCCAGTAGTATCCAGGTATCCCCCTGCGAACGTCGGTACTGGGCTCAAAGAAGGCAGCGAGCAGTCGGGACCCGTAGGCACCGAGCAACCGTCACCCCCTCACGACTTTTCCCGAGACGCTTCAGAGGAACCCTTCCCCACATAGTACTCTCTGTGGGATTCGGCAGGCCCCCGTCCTACTGCACTAAGGAAGTTCCGAGACACACTTTTTTTTGTGGAAGACCACCCACCCTCCCTGTCCTGCCTGCTATCCCCGCCGCGACTCCTGGTCCCGGCCCTCCTCCCCGACTTCCTCCTTGTCCCGCTGCGAGTCCCGGACCTCCTCCCCACTACCTACTCCCGCCGCGAGTCCCAGTCCCGGCCTTCCTCCTCCTCCTCCTCTTCCCTAGTCCCGGCGCGAGTCCCGGACCTCCTCCCCACTTCCTAGTCCCGTCGCGAGTCCCGGACCTCCTCCCCTCTTCCTAGTCCCGGCGCGAGTCCCGGACCTCCTCCTTCTCTTCCTTGTCCTGCCGCGAGTCCCAGTCCCGTCGCGAGTCCCGGACTTCCTCCTTCTCTTCCTTGTCCCGCCGCGACTCCCTAGTCCCGTGGCGAGTCCCGGACTTCCTCCTCCTCTTCCTTGTCCCGCCGCGACTCCCTAGTCCCGTGCGCGAGTCCCGGACTTCCTCCTCCTCTTCCTTGTCCCGCCGCGACTCCCTAGTCCCGGCGCGAGTCCCAGTCCCGGCGCGAGTCCCGGACTTCCTCCTCCTCTTCCTTGTCCCGCCGCGACTCCCTAGTCCCGGCGCGAGTCCCAGTCCCGTCGCGAGTCCCGGACTTCCTCCTCCTCTTCCTTGTCCCGCCGCGACTCCCTAGTCCCGGCGCGAGTCCCAGTCCCGTCGCGAGTCCCGGACTTCCTCCTCCTCTTCCTTGTCCCGCCGCGACTCCCTAGTCCCGGCGCGAGTCCCAGTCCCGTCGCGAGTCCCGGACTTCCTCCTCCTCTTCCTTGTCCCGCCGCGACTCCCTAGTCCCGGCGCGAGTCCCAGTCCCGTCGCGAGTCCCGGACTTCCTCCTCCTCTTCCTTGTCCCGCCGCGAGTCCCGACCTCTTGTCCCGCTCCCTTGCCCAAGTCCCGACTCCTGGCTGTCTCGACTCCTCGTTGGCCGCCCAGTCTTCCGCATAGGTGGAAATAAATAAATAAATCATTTTTTAAAAATCAATTTTAAAATTAACTCCCTGTCTCGACTCCTTGCTGGCCGCCCAGTCTTGCGCCTAGACAGAAATATAAATAAAAATAAAAATAAATTGGTGAATTAAAAATATTAAAGTAATTTAATTAACTGGAATAAGGTAGAAAAATAAAAGGCAGAAGAATACTAAATTGATTTTTTCAAGTGCCACGTGTTACCTTGCTGATGTGGCTGCCACGTGGTAGTCCATGTCATGTCAAAAATCCACTAAATCGTTTACATGTCACTTTGGAGATAAATTTGTGTGTGTGCAATCAATTGGTTGTACAAATATGTTAATGACTTGCTAACTAATGCATCGTACAGGTAATCATTGCCCACTAACTAATCCATCACCACTGAAACTTAATGTCTTCAATTCTTCATCCTTCACACTCCACATCCAATTTATTTTTGTTTGTGTGAATTCTTAAATCTATCTTCTCTTTACATACTCCAAGCCCAACTTTCTAAACCCTTTATATAATCTATGTGAATCCTAGAATCTAGGTTTATATACCCCATGCAAACCCTAAAACCCTAAACCCTAAACCCTAACCCCTAACCCCTAACCCCTCAACTCATACTTTGTTCTTTTAATCATACAACCTAGACTCTGAAATTTTAATCTCATAACATATAAACTAGCATTGTAATTTCAAAACCCAACATTTTGTATTGTGACAA
>NC_143429.1:230000-232500 GCF_059467195.1 Physcomitrium patens
GGCTCGGCCCCTCTTCCCCTTCGGATGTCCCCCTTCGGTACACCACCACATCATGCCATCCAGTCTGGAGCGTCGCCGACTCCCGTTGGCCAAGGTAGGGCCAACACAAGAGTAGCGGACGAACCAGTCATCTGGTCTTACCGGAGAAAGGGAGAGGTAGACTGCCACCACCAAACCCCACCCAAGCACACACCAGGCAGCAAAAAGCCATCATCCTAAAAGATGGTCCCACTTCACAAGACGAGGAGGTTCCCCGTCCTTCATTCCAACCCCAGGTGAGAACACACACACCCTTCTTTGCGATGGATAAAAGGCAAAAAGAGAGGGCAAAAAGCCAACGGCAAATTCCAACCAGACCCCCAGAGGCACACACCACAAAAAGTGAAGCCAGAGAGAGCCAGACAAAGAGAAGGATAGAGAGAGAGGGAGAGTTAGACCCCCGGAAGAGAATCATAGGTGCTGCGGCCTTTTTCGGGAATGTGACCAGGAAAGAGAGAAACCGACGAGGCCGATACACACATTAAAAATGAAAAAGTAACCATCACCGCGAAGGATTTTCCTCAAAAGACAAATCAGCAAGAAGTATGTCCAATCCTGGGGCCCATCGCCCCTCCAAATTAATGGAGGGGTCGGATAGAAATTTATAGAAATGTTACTTTTGTGAAACCCCTAGCCGACGAGAGAACTCTCACCGGTTTCGAAGTTCCATTTTCACATTCCGACCTGGGATGTTATGACTCCTCGGCCCACACTGCGAACGCGTCCCACACCCCTCCAAGTTTATCAGGAATTTCACCTGAGCTTGCAATAGAGATCGAGCGCGGTGGCGGTCACAGTGGTGGTCGACCAGGCGGAGCTTGAACGGCCTCGGCAAACACTTCTCCCCACCCTCCCAAATGAATGAGAGAATGGCTTGACAATACCGAGGCCATCGCCCCCCGCCAAAAATGGTTACTAGCTCTTGGGACTCGCTGCGACGTTACGCGTATCGGCACAAGACCAACCCTCTTTTTCCAGTCGCCCGCGCACCAAAAAAAATTTTGGCAGCGGGACTCACAATCCTTGACAGCCAGCTCACCATATAATACTCGGCGACCCTCCGCGGGACCTCCTCAGAGGGTCGCGTCGCCGGGAAACTAACCCCCACTCCTCACTGATCCAAGGTAACACGCCAGAAGTATCCAGGTAACCCCAGTAGTATCCAGGTATCCCCCTGCGAACGTCGGTACTGGGCTCAAAGAAGGCAGCGAGCAGTCGGGACCCGTAGGCACCGAGCAACCGTCACCCCCTCACGACTTTTCCCGAGACGCTTCAGAGGAACCCTTCCCCACATAGTACTCTCTGTGGGATTCGGCAGGCCCCCCCGTCCTACTGCACTAAGGAAGTTCCGAGACACACTTTTTTTTGTGGAAGACCACCCACCCTCCCTGTCCTGCCTGCTATCCCCGCCGCGACTCCTGGTCCCGGCCCTCCTCCCCGACTTCCTCCTTGTCCCGCTGCGAGTCCCGGACCTCCTCCCCACTACCTACTCCCGCCGCGAGTCCCAGTCCCGGCCTTCCTCCTCCTCCTCCTCTTCCCTAGTCCCGGCGCGAGTCCCGGACCTCCTCCCCCACTTCCTAGTCCCGTCGCGAGTCCCGGACCTCCTCCCCCTCTTCCTAGTCCCGGCGCGAGTCCCGGACCTCCTCCTTCTCTTCCTTGTCCCGCCGCGAGTCCCAGTCCCGTCGCGAGTCCCGGACTTCCTCCTTCTCTTCCTTGTCCCGCCGCGACTCCCTAGTCCCGTGGCGAGTCCCGGACTTCCTCCTCCTCTTCCTTGTCCCGCCGCGACTCCCTAGTCCCGGCGCGAGTCCCGGACTTCCTCCTCCTCTTCCTTGTCCCGCCGCGACTCCCTAGTCCCGGCGCGAGTCCCGGACTTCCTCCTCCTCTTCCTTGTCCCGCCGCGACTCCCTAGTCCCGGCGCGAGTCCCAGTCCCGTCGCGAGTCCCGGACTTCCTCCTCCTCTTCCTTGTCCCGCCGCGACTCCCTAGTCCCGGCGCGAGTCCCAGTCCCGTCGCGAGTCCCGGACTTCCTCCTCCTCTTCCTTGTCCCGCCGCGACTCCCTAGTCCCGGCGCGAGTCCCAGTCCCGTCGCGAGTCCCGGACTTCCTCCTCCTCTTCCTTGTCCCGCCGCGACTCCCTAGTCCCGGCGCGAGTCCCAGTCCCGTCGCGAGTCCCGGACTTCCTCCTCCTCTTCCTTGTCCCGCCGCGAGTCCCGACCTCTTGTCCCGCTCCCTTGCCCAAGTCCCGACTCCTGGCTGTCTCGACTCCTCGTTGGCCGCCCAGTCTTCCGCATAGGTGGAAATAAATAAATAAATCATTTTTTAAAAATCAATTTTAAAATTAACTCCCTGTCTCGACTCCTTGCTGGCCGCCCAGTCTTGCGCCTAGACAGAAATATAAATAAAAATAAAAATAAATTGGTGAATTAAAAATATTAAAGTAATTTAATTAACTGGAATAAGGTA
>NC_143429.1:242500-245000 GCF_059467195.1 Physcomitrium patens
CGCGTATCGGCACAAGACCAACCCTCTTTTTCCAGTCGCCCGCGCACCAAAAAAAATTTTGGCAGCGGGACTCACAATCCTTGACAGCCAGCTCACCATATAATACTCGGCGACCCTCCGCGGGACCTCCTCAGAGGGTCGCGTCGCCGGGAAACTAACCCCCACTCCTCACTGATCCAAGGTAACACGCCAGAAGTATCCAGGTAACCCCAGTAGTATCCAGGTATCCCCCTGCGAACGTCGGTACTGGGCTCAAAGAAGGCAGCGAGCAGTCGGGACCCGTAGGCACCGAGCAACCGTCACCCCCTCACGACTTTTCCCGAGACGCTTCAGAGGAACCCTTCCCCACATAGTACTCTCTGTGGGATTCGGCAGGCCCCCGTCCTACTGCACTAAGGAAGTTCCGAGACACACTTTTTTTGTGGAAGACCACCCACCCTCCCTGTCCTGCCTGCTATCCCCGCCGCGACTCCTGGTCCCGGCCCTCCTCCCCGACTTCCTCCTTGTCCCGCTGCGAGTCCCGGACCTCCTCCCCACTACCTACTCCCGCCGCGAGTCCCAGTCCCGGCCTTCCTCCTCCTCCTCCTCTTCCCTAGTCCCGGCGCGAGTCCCGGACCTCCTCCCCCACTTCCTAGTCCCGTCGCGAGTCCCGGACCTCCTCCCCCTCTTCCTAGTCCCGGCGCGAGTCCCGGACCTCCTCCTTCTCTTCCTTGTCCCGCCGCGAGTCCCAGTCCCGTCGCGAGTCCCGGACTTCCTCCTTCTCTTCCTTGTCCCGCCGCGACTCCCTAGTCCCGTGGCGAGTCCCGGACTTCCTCCTCCTCTTCCTTGTCCCGCCGCGACTCCCTAGTCCCGGCGCGAGTCCCGGACTTCCTCCTCCTCTTCCTTGTCCCGCCGCGACTCCCTAGTCCCGGCGCGAGTCCCGGACTTCCTCCTCCTCTTCCTTGTCCCGCCGCGACTCCCTAGTCCCGGCGCGAGTCCCAGTCCCGTCGCGAGTCCCGGACTTCCTCCTCCTCTTCCTTGTCCCGCCGCGACTCCCTAGTCCCGGCGCGAGTCCCAGTCCCGTCGCGAGTCCCGGACTTCCTCCTCCTCTTCCTTGTCCCGCCGCGACTCCCTAGTCCCGGCGCGAGTCCCAGTCCCGTCGCGAGTCCCGGACTTCCTCCTCCTCTTCCTTGTCCCGCCGCGACTCCCTAGTCCCGGCGCGAGTCCCAGTCCCGTCGCGAGTCCCGGACTTCCTCCTCCTCTTCCTTGTCCCGCCGCGAGTCCCGACCTCTTGTCCCGCTCCCTTGCCCAAGTCCCGACTCCTGGCTGTCTCGACTCCTCGTTGGCCGCCCAGTCTTCCGCATAGGTGGAAATAAATAAATAAATCATTTTTTAAAAATCAATTTTAAAATTAACTCCCTGTCTCGACTCCTTGCTGGCCGCCCAGTCTTGCGCCTAGACAGAAATATAAATAAAAATAAAAATAAATTGGTGAATTAAAAATATTAAAGTAATTTAATTAACTGGAATAAGGTAGAAAAATAAAAGGCAGAAGAATACTAAATTGATTTTTTCAAGTGCCACGTGTTACCTTGCTGATGTGGCTGCCACGTGGTAGTCCATGTCATGTCAAAAATCCACTAAATCGTTTACATGTCACTTTGGAGATAAATTTGTGTGTGTGCAATCAATTGGTTGTACAAATATGTTAATGACTTGCTAACTAATGCATCGTACAGGTAATCATTGCCCACTAACTAATCCATCACCACTGAAACTTAATGTCTTCAATTCTTCATCCTTCACACTCCACATCCAATTTATTTTTGTTTGTGTGAATTCTTAAATCTATCTTCTCTTTACATACTCCAAGCCCAACTTTCTAAACCCTTTATATAATCTATGTGAATCCTAGAATCTAGGTTTATATACCCCATGCAAACCCTAAAACCCTAAACCCTAAACCCTAACCCTAACCCCTAACCCCTCAACTCATACTTTGTTCTTTTAATCATACAACCTAGACTCTGAAATTTTAATCTCATAACATATAAACTAGCATTGTAATTTCAAAACCCAACATTTTGTATTGTGACAATACTTGTTTGCAAATATGCATCCTTCATTTACTTTTATTTTTTTAACACTACACTGTGCCACATCAGCACCAAATAGATCAAAATCCTTGATAAATTAACCTCTAACATGTAAATATTATATTCTCCACCCTTTCAGCTTTTATTTTTATTTTTTTTAACTTTTTGAAATGCCACGTCAGCTACCTGGCTGCCCTGTCACATGACAAATGCTAAGTGGACTGCCATGTCGGAGAAGAAGATGCCACGTCGGAGAAGGTTCAAGCGGATGCAAAATGGATGCAGCACCGGGACTTCCCGGGAGGTCACCCATCCCAGTACTATTCCGGCCCAAAGGCGCTTAACTTCAGAGTTCTGATGGGATCTGGTGTAGTAGCCTTGGTATGACCGCATCACGTCAATAGCCCTGAACCGTTATCTCTTTA
>NC_143429.1:252500-255000 GCF_059467195.1 Physcomitrium patens
TGGTACCGAACTAGTATTATATGGCCTGTATCTCTCTCCCAACATCCGGCTGGAACAAACCCCCCAGAACTTCCTGCGAAGTTGACCCCTCCATCACCTCATCCGATCGATTTCATCCACCTCTCGCCTCCTACCTCCGCACCACCTGAAGTACATTCTAAGCCCTGGCCCCCAAACCTTTGACGGAGAGGGGGGTCGATAGTCCACTTCTTAAGCAATAGTCCGGTGGGGGAGAAACGGCTAACCCGCACCTTATATTGACATAGGCTAGCATATGGAGTAACCCTCGTTGAACCAAGGCCCCCCGACCCGCTTTGGCTGATCGGGGGGTTCCGGGAGCAAATTCTGGTGGGCGAGTACAGTGGATCCTAGATCGATCGAACAAGGTAACTTCGAAAACAAACTCCCGAATCTTTCCCAAACAGCTCTTCCATAGTTTTTCCAGTCCGCAGCAACGACTCAGGTTTGGATGGGCGAAATCACGACGGCAGCCACAAAAAAATGGATCTCCGACATCACACAACCCGACACACCTAAGTTTCGCGAGGCTCGGCCCCTCTTCCCCTTCGGATGTCCCCCTTCGGTACACCACCACATCATGCCATCCAGTCTGGAGCGTCGCCGACTCCCGTTGGCCAAGGTAGGGCCAACACAAGAGTAGCGGACGAACCAGTCATCTGGTCTTACCGGAGAAAGGGAGAGGTAGACTGCCACCACCAAACCCCACCCAAGCACACACCAGGCAGCAAAAAGCCATCATCCTAAAAGATGGTCCCACTTCACAAGACGAGGAGGTTCCCGTCCTTCATTCCAACCCCAGGTGAGAACACACACACCCTTCTTTGCGATGGATAAAAGGCAAAAAGAGAGGGCAAAAAGCCAACGGCAAATTCCAACCAGACCCCCAGAGGCACACACCACAAAAAGTGAAGCCAGAGAGAGCCAGACAAAGAGAAGGATAGAGAGAGAGGGAGAGTTAGACCCCCGGAAGAGAATCATAGGTGCTGCGGCCTTTTTCGGGAATGTGACCAGGAAAGAGAGAAACCGACGAGGCCGATACACACATTAAAAATGAAAAAGTAACCATCACCGCGAAGGATTTTCCTCAAAAGACAAATCAGCAAGAAGTATGTCCAATCCTGGGGCCCATCGCCCCTCCAAATTAATGGAGGGGTCGGATAGAAATTTATAGAAATGTTACTTTTGTGAAACCCCTAGCCGACGAGAGAACTCTCACCGGTTTCGAAGTTCCATTTTCACATTCCGACCTGGGATGTTATGACTCCTCGGCCCACACTGCGAACGCGTCCCACACCCCCTCCAAGTTTATCAGGAATTTCACCTGAGCTTGCAATAGAGATCGAGCGCGGTGGCGGTCACAGTGGTGGTCGACCAGGCGGAGCTTGAACGGCCTCGGCAAACACTTCTCCCCACCCTCCCAAATGAATGAGAGAATGGCTTGACAATACCGAGGCCATCGCCCCCCGCCAAAAATGGTTACTAGCTCTTGGGACTCGCTGCGACGTTACGCGTATCGGCACAAGACCAACCCTCTTTTTCCAGTCGCCCGCGCACCAAAAAAAATTTTGGCAGCGGGACTCACAATCCTTGACAGCCAGCTCACCATATAATACTCGGCGACCCTCCGCGGGACCTCCTCAGAGGGTCGCGTCGCCGGGAAACTAACCCCCACTCCTCACTGATCCAAGGTAACACGCCAGAAGTATCCAGGTAACCCCAGTAGTATCCAGGTATCCCCCTGCGAACGTCGGTACTGGGCTCAAAGAAGGCAGCGAGCAGTCGGGACCCGTAGGCACCGAGCAACCGTCACCCCCTCACGACTTTTCCCGAGACGCTTCAGAGGAACCCTTCCCCACATAGTACTCTCTGTGGGATTCGGCAGGCCCCCGTCCTACTGCACTAAGGAAGTTCCGAGACACACTTTTTTTTGTGGAAGACCACCCACCCTCCCTGTCCTGCCTGCTATCCCCGCCGCGACTCCTGGTCCCGGCCCTCCTCCCCGACTTCCTCCTTGTCCCGCTGCGAGTCCCGGACCTCCTCCCCACTACCTACTCCCGCCGCGAGTCCCAGTCCCGGCCTTCCTCCTCCTCCTCCTCTTCCCTAGTCCCGGCGCGAGTCCCGGACCTCCTCCCCCACTTCCTAGTCCCGTCGCGAGTCCCGGACCTCCTCCCCTCTTCCTAGTCCCGGCGCGAGTCCCGGACCTCCTCCTTCTCTTCCTTGTCCTGCCGCGAGTCCCAGTCCCGTCGCGAGTCCCGGACTTCCTCCTTCTCTTCCTTGTCCCTGCCGCGACTCCCTAGTCCCGTGGCGAGTCCCGGACTTCCTCCTCCTCTTCCTTGTCCCGCCGCGACTCCCTAGTCCCGTGCGCGAGTCCCGGACTTCCTCCTCCTCTTCCTTGTCCCGCCGCGACTCCCTAGTCCCGGCGCGAGTCCCAGTCCCGTCGCGAGTCCCGGACTTCCTCCTCCTCTTCCTTGTCCCGCCG
>NC_143429.1:265000-267500 GCF_059467195.1 Physcomitrium patens
GAAGGATAGAGAGAGAGGGAGAGTTAGACCCCCGGAAGAGAATCATAGGTGCTGCGGCCTTTTTCGGGAATGTGACCAGGAAAGAGAGAAACCGACGAGGCCGATACACACATTAAAAATGAAAAAGTAACCATCACCGCGAAGGATTTTCCTCAAAAGACAAATCAGCAAGAAGTATGTCCAATCCTGGGGCCCATCGCCCCTCCAAATTAATGGAGGGGTCGGATAGAAATTTATAGAAATGTTACTTTTGTGAAACCCCTAGCCGACGAGAGAACTCTCACCGGTTTCGAAGTTCCATTTTCACATTCCGACCTGGGATGTTATGACTCCTCGGCCCACACTGCGAACGCGTCCCACACCCCTCCAAGTTTATCAGGAATTTCACCTGAGCTTGCAATAGAGATCGAGCGCGGTGGCGGTCACAGTGGTGGTCGACCAGGCGGAGCTTGAACGGCCTCGGCAAACACTTCTCCCCACCCTCCCAAATGAATGAGAGAATGGCTTGACAATACCGAGGCCATCGCCCCCCGCCAAAAATGGTTACTAGCTCTTGGGACTCGCTGCGACGTTACGCGTATCGGCACAAGACCAACCCTCTTTTTCCAGTCGCCCGCGCACCAAAAAAAATTTTGGCAGCGGGACTCACAATCCTTGACAGCCAGCTCACCATATAATACTCGGCGACCCTCCGCGGGACCTCCTCAGAGGGTCGCGTCGCCGGGAAACTAACCCCCACTCCTCACTGATCCAAGGTAACACGCCAGAAGTATCCAGGTAACCCCAGTAGTATCCAGGTATCCCCCTGCGAACGTCGGTACTGGGCTCAAAGAAGGCAGCGAGCAGTCGGGACCCGTAGGCACCGAGCAACCGTCACCCCCTCACGACTTTTCCCGAGACGCTTCAGAGGAACCCTTCCCCACATAGTACTCTCTGTGGGATTCGGCAGGCCCCCGTCCTACTGCACTAAGGAAGTTCCGAGACACACTTTTTTTTGTGGAAGACCACCCACCCTCCCTGTCCTGCCTGCTATCCCCGCCGCGACTCCTGGTCCCGGCCCTCCTCCCCGACTTCCTCCTTGTCCCGCTGCGAGTCCCGGACCTCCTCCCCACTACCTACTCCCGCCGCGAGTCCCAGTCCCGGCCTTCCTCCTCCTCCTCCTCTTCCCTAGTCCCGGCGCGAGTCCCGGACCTCCTCCCCCACTTCCTAGTCCCGTCGCGAGTCCCGGACCTCCTCCCCTCTTCCTAGTCCCGGCGCGAGTCCCGGACCTCCTCCTTCTCTTCCTTGTCCTGCCGCGAGTCCCAGTCCCGTCGCGAGTCCCGGACTTCCTCCTTCTCTTCCTTGTCCCGCCGCGACTCCCTAGTCCCGTGGCGAGTCCCGGACTTCCTCCTCCTCTTCCTTGTCCCGCCGCGACTCCCTAGTCCCGTGCGCGAGTCCCGGACTTCCTCCTCCTCTTCCTTGTCCCGCCGCGACTCCCTAGTAGTCCCGGCGCGAGTCCCGGACTTCCTCCTCCTCTTCCTTGTCCCGCCGCGACTCCCTAGTCCCGGCGCGAGTCCCAGTCCCGTCGCGAGTCCCGGACTTCCTCCTCCTCTTCCTTGTCCCGCCGCGACTCCCTAGTCCCGGCGCGAGTCCCAGTCCCGTCGCGAGTCCCGGACTTCCTCCTCCTCTTCCTTGTCCCGCCGCGACTCCCTAGTCCCGGCGCGAGTCCCAGTCCCGTCGCGAGTCCCGGACTTCCTCCTCCTCTTCCTTGTCCCGCCGCGACTCCCTAGTCCCGGCGCGAGTCCCAGTCCCGTCGCGAGTCCCGGACTTCCTCCTCCTCTTCCTTGTCCCGCCGCGAGTCCCGACCTCTTGTCCCGCTCCCTTGCCCAAGTCCCGACTCCTGGCTGTCTCGACTCCTCGTTGGCCGCCCAGTCTTCCGCATAGGTGGAAATAAATAAATAAATCATTTTTTAAAAATCAATTTTAAAATTAACTCCCTGTCTCGACTCCTTGCTGGCCGCCCAGTCTTGCGCCTAGACAGAAATATAAATAAAAATAAAAATAAATTGGTGAATTAAAAATATTAAAGTAATTTAATTAACTGGAATAAGGTAGAAAAATAAAAGGCAGAAGAATACTAAATTGATTTTTTCAAGTGCCACGTGTTACCTTGCTGATGTGGCTGCCACGTGGTAGTCCATGTCATGTCAAAAATCCACTAAATCGTTTACATGTCACTTTGGAGATAAATTTGTGTGTGTGCAATCAATTGGTTGTACAAATATGTTAATGACTTGCTAACTAATGCATCGTACAGGTAATCATTGCCCACTAACTAATCCATCACCACTGAAACTTAATGTCTTCAATTCTTCATCCTTCACACTCCACATCCAATTTATTTTTGTTTGTGTGAATTCTTAAATCTATCTTCTCTTTACATACTCCAAGCCCAACTTTCTAAACCCTTTATATAATCTATGTGAATCCTAGAATCTAGGTTTATATACCCCATGCAAAC
>NC_143429.1:287500-290000 GCF_059467195.1 Physcomitrium patens
AACAAGGTAACTTCGAAAACAAACTCCCGAATCTTTCCCAAACAGCTCTTCCATAGTTTTTCCAGTCCGCAGCAACGACTCAGGTTTGGATGGGCGAAATCACGACGGCAGCCACAAAAAAATGGATCTCCGACATCACACAACCCGACACACCTAAGTTTCGCGAGGCTCGGCCCCTCTTCCCCTTCGGATGTCCCCCTTCGGTACACCACCACATCATGCCATCCAGTCTGGAGCGTCGCCGACTCCCGTTGGCCAAGGTAGGGCCAACACAAGAGTAGCGGACGAACCAGTCATCTGGTCTTACCGGAGAAAGGGAGAGGTAGACTGCCACCACCAAACCCCACCCAAGCACACACCAGGCAGCAAAAAGCCATCATCCTAAAAGATGGTCCCACTTCACAAGACGAGGAGGTTCCCCGTCCTTCATTCCAACCCCAGGTGAGAACACACACACCCTTCTTTGCGATGGATAAAAGGCAAAAAGAGAGGGCAAAAAAGCCAACGGCAAATTCCAACCAGACCCCCAGAGGCACACACCACAAAAAGTGAAGCCAGAGAGAGCCAGACAAAGAGAAGGATAGAGAGAGAGGGAGAGTTAGACCCCCCCGGAAGAGAATCATAGGTGCTGCGGCCTTTTTCGGGAATGTGACCAGGAAAGAGAGAAACCGACGAGGCCGATACACACATTAAAAAATGAAAAAGTAACCATCACCGCGAAGGATTTTCCTCAAAAGACAAATCAGCAAGAAGTATGTCCAATCCCGGGGCCCATCGCCCCTCCAAATTAATGGAGGGGTCGGATAGAAATTTATAGAAATGTTACTTTTGTGAAACCCCTAGCCGACGAGAGAACTCTCACCGGTTTCGAAGTTCCATTTTCACATTCCGACCTGGGATGTTATGACTCCTCGGCCCACACTGCGAACGCGTCCCACACCCCCTCCAAGTTTATCAGGAATTTCACCTGAGCTTGCAATAGAGATCGAGCGCGGTGGCGGTCACAGTGGTGGTCGACCAGGCGGAGCTTGAACGGCCTCGGCAAACACTTCTCCCCACCCTCCCAAATGAATGAGAGAATGGCTTGACAATACCGAGGCCATCGCCCCCCGCCAAAAATGGTTACTAGCTCTTGGGACTCGCTGCGACGTTACGCGTATCGGCACAAGACCAACCCTCTTTTTCCAGTCGCCCGCGCACCAAAAAAAATTTTGGCAGCGGGACTCACAATCCTTGACAGCCAGCTCACCATATAATACTCGGCGACCCTCCGCGGGACCTCCTCAGAGGGTCGCGTCGCCGGGAAACTAACCCCCACTCCTCACTGATCCAAGGTAACACGCCAGAAGTATCCAGGTAACCCCAGTAGTATCCAGGTATCCCCCTGCGAACGTCGGTACTGGGCTCAAAGAAGGCAGCGAGCAGTCGGGACCCGTAGGCACCGAGCAACCGTCACCCCCTCACGACTTTTCCCGAGACGCTTCAGAGGAACCCTTCCCCACATAGTACTCTCTGTGGGATTCGGCAGGCCCCCGTCCTACTGCACTAAGGAAGTTCCGAGACACACTTTTTTTTGTGGAAGACCACCCACCCTCCCTGTCCTGCCTGCTATCCCCGCCGCGACTCCTGGTCCCGGCCCTCCTCCCCGACTTCCTCCTTGTCCCGCTGCGAGTCCCGGACCTCCTCCCCACTACCTACTCCCGCCGCGAGTCCCAGTCCCGGCCTTCCTCCTCCTCCTCCTCCTCTTCCCTAGTCCCGGCGCGAGTCCCGGACCTCCTCCCCCACTTCCTAGTCCCGTCGCGAGTCCCGGACCTCCTCCCCCTCTTCCTAGTCCCGGCGCGAGTCCCGGACCTCCTCCTTCTCTTCCTTGTCCTGCCGCGAGTCCCAGTCCCGTCGCGAGTCCCGGACTTCCTCCTTCTCTTCCTTGTCCCGCCGCGACTCCCTAGTCCCGTGGCGAGTCCCGGACTTCCTCCTCCTCTTCCTTGTCCCGCCGCGACTCCCTAGTCCCGTGCGCGAGTCCCGGACTTCCTCCTCCTCTTCCTTGTCCCGCCGCGACTCCCTAGTCCCGGCGCGAGTCCCAGTCCCGTCGCGAGTCCCGGACTTCCTCCTCCTCTTCCTTGTCCCGCCGCGACTCCCTAGTCCCGGCGCGAGTCCCAGTCCCGTCGCGAGTCCCGGACTTCCTCCTCCTCTTCCTTGTCCCGCCGCGACTCCCTAGTCCCGGCGCGAGTCCCAGTCCCGTCGCGAGTCCCGGACTTCCTCCTCCTCTTCCTTGTCCCGCCGCGACTCCCTAGTCCCGGCGCGAGTCCCAGTCCCGTCGCGAGTCCCGGACTTCCTCCTCCTCTTCCTTGTCCCGCCGCGACTCCCTAGTCCCGGCGCGAGTCCCAGTCCCGTCGCGAGTCCCGGACTTCCTCCTCCTCTTCCTTGTCCCGCCGCGAGTCCCGACCTCTTGTCCCGCTCCCTTGCCCAAGTCCCGACTCCTGGCTGTCTCGACTCCTCGTTG
>NC_143429.1:300000-302500 GCF_059467195.1 Physcomitrium patens
CTCCAAGTTTATCAGGAATTTCACCTGAGCTTGCAATAGAGATCGAGCGCGGTGGCGGTCACAGTGGTGGTCGACCAGGCGGAGCTTGAACGGCCTCGGCAAACACTTCTCCCCACCCTCCCAAATGAATGAGAGAATGGCTTGACAATACCGAGGCCATCGCCCCCCGCCAAAAATGGTTACTAGCTCTTGGGACTCGCTGCGACGTTACGCGTATCGGCACAAGACCAACCCTCTTTTTCCAGTCGCCCGCGCACCAAAAAAAATTTTGGCAGCGGGACTCACAATCCTTGACAGCCAGCTCACCATATAATACTCGGCGACCCTCCGCGGGACCTCCTCAGAGGGTCGCGTCGCCGGGAAACTAACCCCCACTCCTCACTGATCCAAGGTAACACGCCAGAAGTATCCAGGTAACCCCAGTAGTATCCAGGTATCCCCCTGCGAACGTCGGTACTGGGCTCAAAGAAGGCAGCGAGCAGTCGGGACCCGTAGGCACCGAGCAACCGTCACCCCCTCACGACTTTTCCCGAGACGCTTCAGAGGAACCCTTCCCCACATAGTACTCTCTGTGGGATTCGGCAGGCCCCCGTCCTACTGCACTAAGGAAGTTCCGAGACACACTTTTTTTTGTGGAAGACCACCCACCCTCCCTGTCCTGCCTGCTATCCCCGCCGCGACTCCTGGTCCCGGCCCTCCTCCCCGACTTCCTCCTTGTCCCGCTGCGAGTCCCGGACCTCCTCCCCACTACCTACTCCCGCCGCGAGTCCCAGTCCCGGCCTTCCTCCTCCTCCTCCTCTTCCCTAGTCCCGGCGCGAGTCCCGGACCTCCTCCCCCACTTCCTAGTCCCGTCGCGAGTCCCGGACCTCCTCCCCTCTTCCTAGTCCCGGCGCGAGTCCCGGACCTCCTCCTTCTCTTCCTTGTCCTGCCGCGAGTCCCAGTCCCGTCGCGAGTCCCGGACTTCCTCCTTCTCTTCCTTGTCCCGCCGCGACTCCCTAGTCCCGTGGCGAGTCCCGGACTTCCTCCTCCTCTTCCTTGTCCCGCCGCGACTCCCTAGTCCCGTGCGCGAGTCCCGGACTTCCTCCTCCTCTTCCTTGTCCCGCCGCGACTCCCTAGTCCCGGCGCGAGTCCCAGTCCCGCGCGAGTCCCGGACTTCCTCCTCCTCTTCCTTGTCCCGCCGCGACTCCCTAGTCCCGGCGCGAGTCCCAGTCCCGTCGCGAGTCCCGGACTTCCTCCTCCTCTTCCTTGTCCCGCCGCGACTCCCTAGTCCCGGCGCGAGTCCCAGTCCCGTCGCGAGTCCCGGACTTCCTCCTCCTCTTCCTTGTCCCGCCGCGACTCCCTAGTCCCGGCGCGAGTCCCAGTCCCGTCGCGAGTCCCGGACTTCCTCCTCCTCTTCCTTGTCCCGCCGCGACTCCCTAGTCCCGGCGCGAGTCCCAGTCCCGTCGCGAGTCCCGGACTTCCTCCTCCTCTTCCTTGTCCCGCCGCGAGTCCCGACCTCTTGTCCCGCTCCCTTGCCCAAGTCCCGACTCCTGGCTGTCTCGACTCCTCGTTGGCCGCCCAGTCTTCCGCATAGGTGGAAATAAATAAATAAATCATTTTTTAAAAATCAATTTTAAAATTAACTCCCTGTCTCGACTCCTTGCTGGCCGCCCAGTCTTGCGCCTAGACAGAAATATAAATAAAAATAAAAATAAATTGGTGAATTAAAAATATTAAAGTAATTTAATTAACTGGAATAAGGTAGAAAAATAAAAGGCAGAAGAATACTAAATTGATTTTTTCAAGTGCCACGTGTTACCTTGCTGATGTGGCTGCCACGTGGTAGTCCATGTCATGTCAAAAATCCACTAAATCGTTTACATGTCACTTTGGAGATAAATTTGTGTGTGTGCAATCAATTGGTTGTACAAATATGTTAATGACTTGCTAACTAATGCATCGTACAGGTAATCATTGCCCACTAACTAATCCATCACCACTGAAACTTAATGTCTTCAATTCTTCATCCTTCACACTCCACATCCAATTTATTTTTGTTTGTGTGAATTCTTAAATCTATCTTCTCTTTACATACTCCAAGCCCAACTTTCTAAACCCTTTATATAATCTATGTGAATCCTAGAATCTAGGTTTATATACCCCATGCAAACCCTAAAACCCTAAACCCTAAACCCTAACCCCTAACCCCTAACCCTCAACTCATACTTTGTTCTTTTAATCATACAACCTAGACTCTGAAATTTTAATCTCATAACATATAAACTAGCATTGTAATTTCAAAACCCAACATTTTGTATTGTGACAATACTTGTTTGCAAATATGCATCCTTCATTTACTTTTATTTTTTTAACACTACACTGTGCCACATCAGCACCAAATAGATCAAAATCCTTGATAAATTAACCTCTAACATGTAAATATTATATTCTCCACCCTTTCAGCTTTTATTTTTATTTTTTTTAACTTTTTGAAATGCCACGTCAGCTACCTGGCTGCCCT
>NC_143429.1:322500-325000 GCF_059467195.1 Physcomitrium patens
AGGCAGCAAAAAGCCATCATCCTAAAAGATGGTCCCACTTCACAAGACGAGGAGGTTCCCGTCCTTCATTCCAACCCCAGGTGAGAACACACACACCCTTCTTTGCGATGGATAAAAGGCAAAAAGAGAGGGCAAAAAGCCAACGGCAAATTCCAACCAGACCCCCAGAGGCACACACCACAAAAAGTGAAGCCAGAGAGAGCCAGACAAAGAGAAGGATAGAGAGAGGGAGAGTTAGACCCCCGGAAGAGAATCATAGGTGCTGCGGCCTTTTTCGGGAATGTGACCAGGAAAGAGAGAAACCGACGAGGCCGATACACACATTAAAAATGAAAAAGTAACCATCACCGCGAAGGATTTTCCTCAAAAGACAAATCAGCAAGAAGTATGTCCAATCCTGGGGCCCATCGCCCCTCCAAATTAATGGAGGGGTCGGATAGAAATTTATAGAAATGTTACTTTTGTGAAACCCCTAGCCGACGAGAGAACTCTCACCGGTTTCGAAGTTCCATTTTCACATTCCGACCTGGGATGTTATGACTCCTCGGCCCACACTGCGAACGCGTCCCACACCCCTCCAAGTTTATCAGGAATTTCACCTGAGCTTGCAATAGAGATCGAGCGCGGTGGCGGTCACAGTGGTGGTCGACCAGGCGGAGCTTGAACGGCCTCGGCAAACACTTCTCCCCACCCTCCCAAATGAATGAGAGAATGGCTTGACAATACCGAGGCCATCGCCCCCCGCCAAAAATGGTTACTAGCTCTTGGGACTCGCTGCGACGTTACGCGTATCGGCACAAGACCAACCCTCTTTTTCCAGTCGCCCGCGCACCAAAAAAAATTTTGGCAGCGGGACTCACAATCCTTGACAGCCAGCTCACCATATAATACTCGGCGACCCTCCGCGGGACCTCCTCAGAGGGTCGCGTCGCCGGGAAACTAACCCCCACTCCTCACTGATCCAAGGTAACACGCCAGAAGTATCCAGGTAACCCCAGTAGTATCCAGGTATCCCCCTGCGAACGTCGGTACTGGGCTCAAAGAAGGCAGCGAGCAGTCGGGACCCGTAGGCACCGAGCAACCGTCACCCCCTCACGACTTTTCCCGAGACGCTTCAGAGGAACCCTTCCCCACATAGTACTCTCTGTGGGATTCGGCAGGCCCCCGTCCTACTGCACTAAGGAAGTTCCGAGACACACTTTTTTTTGTGGAAGACCACCCACCCTCCCTGTCCTGCCTGCTATCCCCGCCGCGACTCCTGGTCCCGGCCCTCCTCCCCGACTTCCTCCTTGTCCCGCTGCGAGTCCCGGACCTCCTCCCCACTACCTACTCCCGCCGCGAGTCCCAGTCCCGGCCTTCCTCCTCCTCCTCCTCTTCCCTAGTCCCGGCGCGAGTCCCGGACCTCCTCCCCCACTTCCTAGTCCCGTCGCGAGTCCCGGACCTCCTCCCCCTCTTCCTAGTCCCGGCGCGAGTCCCGGACCTCCTCCTTCTCTTCCTTGTCCTGCCGCGAGTCCCAGTCCCGTCGCGAGTCCCGGACTTCCTCCTTCTCTTCCTTGTCCCGCCGCGACTCCCTAGTCCCGTGGCGAGTCCCGGACTTCCTCCTCCTCTTCCTTGTCCCGCCGCGACTCCCTAGTCCCGTGCGCGAGTCCCGGACTTCCTCCTCCTCTTCCTTGTCCCGCCGCGACTCCCTAGTCCCGGCGCGAGTCCCAGTCCCGTCGCGAGTCCCGGACTTCCTCCTCCTCTTCCTTGTCCCGCCGCGACTCCCTAGTCCCGGCGCGAGTCCCAGTCCCGTCGCGAGTCCCGGACTTCCTCCTCCTCTTCCTTGTCCCGCCGCGACTCCCTAGTCCCGGCGCGAGTCCCAGTCCCGTCGCGAGTCCCGGACTTCCTCCTCCTCTTCCTTGTCCCGCCGCGACTCCCTAGTCCCGGCGCGAGTCCCAGTCCCGTCGCGAGTCCCGGACTTCCTCCTCCTCTTCCTTGTCCCGCCGCGACTCCCTAGTCCCGGCGCGAGTCCCAGTCCCGTCGCGAGTCCCGGACTTCCTCCTCCTCTTCCTTGTCCCGCCGCGAGTCCCGACCTCTTGTCCCGCTCCCTTGCCCAAGTCCCGACTCCTGGCTGTCTCGACTCCTCGTTGGCCGCCCAGTCTTCCGCATAGGTGGAAATAAATAAATAAATCATTTTTTAAAAATCAATTTTAAAATTAACTCCCTGTCTCGACTCCTTGCTGGCCGCCCAGTCTTGCGCCTAGACAGAAATATAAATAAAAATAAAAATAAATTGGTGAATTAAAAATATTAAAGTAATTTAATTAACTGGAATAAGGTAGAAAAATAAAAGGCAGAAGAATACTAAATTGATTTTTTCAAGTGCCACGTGTTACCTTGCTGATGTGGCTGCCACGTGGTAGTCCATGTCATGTCAAAAATCCACTAAATCGTTTACATGTCACTTTGGAGATAAATTTGTGTGTGTGCAATCAATTGGTTGTACAAATATGTTAATGAC
>NC_143429.1:345000-347500 GCF_059467195.1 Physcomitrium patens
AGCCCTGGCCCCCAAACCTTTGACGGAGAGGGGGGTCGATAGTCCACTTCTTAAGCAATAGTCCGGTGGGGGAGAAACGGCTAACCCGCACCTTATATTGACATAGGCTAGCATATGGAGTAACCCTCGTTGAACCAAGGCCCCCCGACCCGCTTTGGCTGATCGGGGGGTTCCGGGAGCAAATTCTGGTGGGCGAGTACAGTGGATCCTAGATCGATCGAACAAGGTAACTTCGAAAACAAACTCCCGAATCTTTCCCAAACAGCTCTTCCATAGTTTTTCCAGTCCGCAGCAACGACTCAGGTTTGGATGGGCGAAATCACGACGGCAGCCACAAAAAAATGGATCTCCGACATCACACAACCCGACACACCTAAGTTTCGCGAGGCTCGGCCCCTCTTCCCCTTCGGATGTCCCCCTTCGGTACACCACCACATCATGCCATCCAGTCTGGAGCGTCGCCGACTCCCGTTGGCCAAGGTAGGGCCAACACAAGAGTAGCGGACGAACCAGTCATCTGGTCTTACCGGAGAAAGGGAGAGGTAGACTGCCACCACCAAACCCCACCCAAGCACACACCAGGCAGCAAAAAGCCATCATCCTAAAAGATGGTCCCACTTCACAAGACGAGGAGGTTCCCGTCCTTCATTCCAACCCCAGGTGAGAACACACACACCCTTCTTTGCGATGGATAAAAGGCAAAAAGAGAGGGCAAAAAGCCAACGGCAAATTCCAACCAGACCCCCAGAGGCACACACCACAAAAAGTGAAGCCAGAGAGAGCCAGACAAAGAGAAGGATAGAGAGAGAGGGAGAGTTAGACCCCCGGAAGAGAATCATAGGTGCTGCGGCCTTTTTCGGGAATGTGACCAGGAAAGAGAGAAACCGACGAGGCCGATACACACATTAAAAATGAAAAAGTAACCATCACCGCGAAGGATTTTCCTCAAAAGACAAATCAGCAAGAAGTATGTCCAATCCTGGGGCCCATCGCCCCTCCAAATTAATGGAGGGGTCGGATAGAAATTTATAGAAATGTTACTTTTGTGAAACCCCTAGCCGACGAGAGAACTCTCACCGGTTTCGAAGTTCCATTTTCACATTCCGACCTGGGATGTTATGACTCCTCGGCCCACACTGCGAACGCGTCCCACACCCCTCCAAGTTTATCAGGAATTTCACCTGAGCTTGCAATAGAGATCGAGCGCGGTGGCGGTCACAGTGGTGGTCGACCAGGCGGAGCTTGAACGGCCTCGGCAAACACTTCTCCCCACCCTCCCAAATGAATGAGAGAATGGCTTGACAATACCGAGGCCATCGCCCCCCGCCAAAAATGGTTACTAGCTCTTGGGACTCGCTGCGACGTTACGCGTATCGGCACAAGACCAACCCTCTTTTTCCAGTCGCCCGCGCACCAAAAAAAATTTTGGCAGCGGGACTCACAATCCTTGACAGCCAGCTCACCATATAATACTCGGCGACCCTCCGCGGGACCTCCTCAGAGGGTCGCGTCGCCGGGAAACTAACCCCCACTCCTCACTGATCCAAGGTAACACGCCAGAAGTATCCAGGTAACCCCAGTAGTATCCAGGTATCCCCCTGCGAACGTCGGTACTGGGCTCAAAGAAGGCAGCGAGCAGTCGGGACCCGTAGGCACCGAGCAACCGTCACCCCCTCACGACTTTTCCCGAGACGCTTCAGAGGAACCCTTCCCCACATAGTACTCTCTGTGGGATTCGGCAGGCCCCCCCGTCCTACTGCACTAAGGAAGTTCCGAGACACACTTTTTTTTGTGGAAGACCACCCACCCTCCCTGTCCTGCCTGCTATCCCCGCCGCGACTCCTGGTCCCGGCCCTCCTCCCCGACTTCCTCCTTGTCCCGCTGCGAGTCCCGGACCTCCTCCCCCCCTACCTACTCCCGCCGCGCGTCCCAGTCCCGGCCTTCCTCCTCCTCCTCCTCTTCCCTAGTCCCGGCGCGAGTCCCGGACCTCCTCCCCACTTCCTAGTCCCGTCGCGAGTCCCGGACCTCCTCCCCCTCTTCCTAGTCCCGGCGCGAGTCCCGGACCTCCTCCTTCTCTTCCTTGTCCCGCCGCGAGTCCCAGTCCCGTCGCGAGTCCCGGACTTCCTCCTTCTCTTCCTTGTCCCGCCGCGACTCCCTAGTCCCGTGGCGAGTCCCGGACTTCCTCCTCCTCTTCCTTGTCCCGCCGCGACTCCCTAGTCCCGGCGCGAGTCCCGGACTTCCTCCTCCTCTTCCTTGTCCCGCCGCGACTCCCTAGTCCCGGCGCGAGTCCCAGTCCCGTCGCGAGTCCCGGACTTCCTCCTCCTCTTCCTTGTCCCGCCGCGACTCCCTAGTCCCGGCGCGAGTCCCAGTCCCGTCGCGAGTCCCGGACTTCCTCCTCCTCTTCCTTGTCCCGCCGCGACTCCCTAGTCCCGGCGCGAGTCCCAGTCCCGTCGCGAGTCCCGGACTTCCTCCTCCTCTTCCTTGTCCCGCCGCGACTCCC
>NC_143429.1:357500-360000 GCF_059467195.1 Physcomitrium patens
CAAGAAGTATGTCCAATCCCGGGGCCCATCGCCCCTCCAAATTAATGGAGGGGTCGGATAGAAATTTATAGAAATGTTACTTTTGTGAAACCCCTAGCCGACGAGAGAACTCTCACCGGTTTCGAAGTTCCATTTTCACATTCCGACCTGGGATGTTATGACTCCTCGGCCCACACTGCGAACGCGTCCCACACCCCTCCAAGTTTATCAGGAATTTCACCTGAGCTTGCAATAGAGATCGAGCGCGGTGGCGGTCACAGTGGTGGTCGACCAGGCGGAGCTTGAACGGCCTCGGCAAACACTTCTCCCCACCCTCCCAAATGAATGAGAGAATGGCTTGACAATACCGAGGCCATCGCCCCCCGCCAAAAATGGTTACTAGCTCTTGGGACTCGCTGCGACGTTACGCGTATCGGCACAAGACCAACCCTCTTTTTCCAGTCGCCCGCGCACCAAAAAAAATTTTGGCAGCGGGACTCACAATCCTTGACAGCCAGCTCACCATATAATACTCGGCGACCCTCCGCGGGACCTCCTCAGAGGGTCGCGTCGCCGGGAAACTAACCCCCACTCCTCACTGATCCAAGGTAACACGCCAGAAGTATCCAGGTAACCCCAGTAGTATCCAGGTATCCCCCTGCGAACGTCGGTACTGGGCTCAAAGAAGGCAGCGAGCAGTCGGGACCCGTAGGCACCGAGCAACCGTCACCCCCTCACGACTTTTCCCGAGACGCTTCAGAGGAACCCTTCCCCACATAGTACTCTCTGTGGGATTCGGCAGGCCCCCGTCCTACTGCACTAAGGAAGTTCCGAGACACACTTTTTTTTGTGGAAGACCACCCACCCTCCCTGTCCTGCCTGCTATCCCCGCCGCGACTCCTGGTCCCGGCCCTCCTCCCCGACTTCCTCCTTGTCCCGCTGCGAGTCCCGGACCTCCTCCCCACTACCTACTCCCGCCGCGAGTCCCAGTCCCGGCCTTCCTCCTCCTCCTCCTCTTCCCTAGTCCCGGCGCGAGTCCCGGACCTCCTCCCCACTTCCTAGTCCCGTCGCGAGTCCCGGACCTCCTCCCCTCTTCCTAGTCCCGGCGCGAGTCCCGGACCTCCTCCTTCTCTTCCTTGTCCTGCCGCGAGTCCCAGTCCCGTCGCGAGTCCCGGACTTCCTCCTTCTCTTCCTTGTCCCGCCGCGACTCCCTAGTCCCGTGGCGAGTCCCGGACTTCCTCCTCCTCTTCCTTGTCCCGCCGCGACTCCCTAGTCCCGTGCGCGAGTCCCGGACTTCCTCCTCCTCTTCCTTGTCCCGCCGCGACTCCCTAGTCCCGGCGCGAGTCCCAGTCCCGTCGCGAGTCCCGGACTTCCTCCTCCTCTTCCTTGTCCCGCCGCGACTCCCTAGTCCCGGCGCGAGTCCCAGTCCCGTCGCGAGTCCCGGACTTCCTCCTCCTCTTCCTTGTCCCGCCGCGACTCCCTAGTCCCGGCGCGAGTCCCAGTCCCGTCGCGAGTCCCGGACTTCCTCCTCCTCTTCCTTGTCCCGCCGCGACTCCCTAGTCCCGGCGCGAGTCCCAGTCCCGTCGCGAGTCCCGGACTTCCTCCTCCTCTTCCTTGTCCCGCCGCGACTCCCTAGTCCCGGCGCGAGTCCCAGTCCCGTCGCGAGTCCCGGACTTCCTCCTCCTCTTCCTTGTCCCGCCGCGAGTCCCGACCTCTTGTCCCGCTCCCTTGCCCAAGTCCCGACTCCTGGCTGTCTCGACTCCTCGTTGGCCGCCCAGTCTTCCGCATAGGTGGAAATAAATAAATAAATCATTTTTTAAAAATCAATTTTAAAATTAACTCCCTGTCTCGACTCCTTGCTGGCCGCCCAGTCTTGCGCCTAGACAGAAATATAAATAAAAATAAAAATAAATTGGTGAATTAAAAATATTAAAGTAATTTAATTAACTGGAATAAGGTAGAAAAATAAAAGGCAGAAGAATACTAAATTGATTTTTTCAAGTGCCACGTGTTACCTTGCTGATGTGGCTGCCACGTGGTAGTCCATGTCATGTCAAAAATCCACTAAATCGTTTACATGTCACTTTGGAGATAAATTTGTGTGTGTGCAATCAATTGGTTGTACAAATATGTTAATGACTTGCTAACTAATGCATCGTACAGGTAATCATTGCCCACTAACTAATCCATCACCACTGAAACTTAATGTCTTCAATTCTTCATCCTTCACACTCCACATCCAATTTATTTTTGTTTGTGTGAATTCTTAAATCTATCTTCTCTTTACATACTCCAAGCCCAACTTTCTAAACCCTTTATATAATCTATGTGAATCCTAGAATCTAGGTTTATATACCCCATGCAAACCCTAAAACCCTAAACCCTAAACCCTAACCCTAACCCCTAACCCCTCAACTCATACTTTGTTCTTTTAATCATACAACCTAGACTCTGAAATTTTAATCTCATAACATATAAACTAGCATTGTAATTTCAAAACCCAACATTTTGTATTGTGACA
>NC_143429.1:380000-382500 GCF_059467195.1 Physcomitrium patens
GAGGCTCGGCCCCTCTTCCCCTTCGGATGTCCCCCTTCGGTACACCACCACATCATGCCATCCAGTCTGGAGCGTCGCCGACTCCCGTTGGCCAAGGTAGGGCCAACACAAGAGTAGCGGACGAACCAGTCATCTGGTCTTACCGGAGAAAGGGAGAGGTAGACTGCCACCACCAAACCCCACCCAAGCACACACCAGGCAGCAAAAAGCCATCATCCTAAAAGATGGTCCCACTTCACAAGACGAGGAGGTTCCCCGTCCTTCATTCCAACCCCAGGTGAGAACACACACACCCTTCTTTGCGATGGATAAAAGGCAAAAAGAGAGGGCAAAAAGCCAACGGCAAATTCCAACCAGACCCCCAGAGGCACACACCACAAAAAGTGAAGCCAGAGAGAGCCAGACAAAGAGAAGGATAGAGAGAGGGAGAGTTAGACCCCCGGAAGAGAATCATAGGTGCTGCGGCCTTTTTCGGGAATGTGACCAGGAAAGAGAGAAACCGACGAGGCCGATACACACATTAAAAAATGAAAAAGTAACCATCACCGCGAAGGATTTTCCTCAAAAGACAAATCAGCAAGAAGTATGTCCAATCCGGGGGCCCATCGCCCCTCCAAATTAATGGAGGGGTCGGATAGAAATTTATAGAAATGTTACTTTTGTGAAACCCCTAGCCGACGAGAGAACTCTCACCGGTTTCGAAGTTCCATTTTCACATTCCGACCTGGGATGTTATGACTCCTCGGCCCACACTGCGAACGCGTCCCACACCCCTCCAAGTTTATCAGGAATTTCACCTGAGCTTGCAATAGAGATCGAGCGCGGTGGCGGTCACAGTGGTGGTCGACCAGGCGGAGCTTGAACGGCCTCGGCAAACACTTCTCCCCACCCTCCCAAATGAATGAGAGAATGGCTTGACAATACCGAGGCCATCGCCCCCCGCCAAAAATGGTTACTAGCTCTTGGGACTCGCTGCGACGTTACGCGTATCGGCACAAGACCAACCCTCTTTTTCCAGTCGCCCGCGCACCAAAAAAAATTTTGGCAGCGGGACTCACAATCCTTGACAGCCAGCTCACCATATAATACTCGGCGACCCTCCGCGGGACCTCCTCAGAGGGTCGCGTCGCCGGGAAACTAACCCCCACTCCTCACTGATCCAAGGTAACACGCCAGAAGTATCCAGGTAACCCCAGTAGTATCCAGGTATCCCCCTGCGAACGTCGGTACTGGGCTCAAAGAAGGCAGCGAGCAGTCGGGACCCGTAGGCACCGAGCAACCGTCACCCCCTCACGACTTTTCCCGAGACGCTTCAGAGGAACCCTTCCCCACATAGTACTCTCTGTGGGATTCGGCAGGCCCCCGTCCTACTGCACTAAGGAAGTTCCGAGACACACTTTTTTTTGTGGAAGACCACCCACCCTCCCTGTCCTGCCTGCTATCCCCGCCGCGACTCCTGGTCCCGGCCCTCCTCCCCGACTTCCTCCTTGTCCCGCTGCGAGTCCCGGACCTCCTCCCCACTACCTACTCCCGCCGCGAGTCCCAGTCCCGGCCTTCCTCCTCCTCCTCCTCTTCCCTAGTCCCGGCGCGAGTCCCGGACCTCCTCCCCACTTCCTAGTCCCGTCGCGAGTCCCGGACCTCCTCCCCTCTTCCTAGTCCCGGCGCGAGTCCCGGACCTCCTCCTTCTCTTCCTTGTCCTGCCGCGAGTCCCAGTCCCGTCGCGAGTCCCGGACTTCCTCCTTCTCTTCCTTGTCCCGCCGCGACTCCCTAGTCCCGTGGCGAGTCCCGGACTTCCTCCTCCTCTTCCTTGTCCCGCCGCGACTCCCTAGTCCCGTGCGCGAGTCCCGGACTTCCTCCTCCTCTTCCTTGTCCCGCCGCGACTCCCTAGTCCCGGCGCGAGTCCCAGTCCCGCGAGTCCCGGACTTCCTCCTCCTCTTCCTTGTCCCGCCGCGACTCCCTAGTCCCGGCGCGAGTCCCAGTCCCGTCGCGAGTCCCGGACTTCCTCCTCCTCTTCCTTGTCCCGCCGCGACTCCCTAGTCCCGGCGCGAGTCCCAGTCCCGTCGCGAGTCCCGGACTTCCTCCTCCTCTTCCTTGTCCCGCCGCGACTCCCTAGTCCCGGCGCGAGTCCCAGTCCCGTCGCGAGTCCCGGACTTCCTCCTCCTCTTCCTTGTCCCGCCGCGACTCCCTAGTCCCGGCGCGAGTCCCAGTCCGTCGCGAGTCCCGGACTTCCTCCTCCTCTTCCTTGTCCCGCCGCGAGTCCCGACCTCTTGTCCCGCTCCCTTGCCCAAGTCCCGACTCCTGGCTGTCTCGACTCCTCGTTGGCCGCCCAGTCTTCCGCATAGGTGGAAATAAATAAATAAATCATTTTTTAAAAATCAATTTTAAAATTAACTCCCTGTCTCGACTCCTTGCTGGCCGCCCAGTCTTGCGCCTAGACAGAAATATAAATAAAAATAAAAATAAATTGGTGAATTAAAAATATTAAAGTAATTTAATTAAC
>NC_143429.1:392500-395000 GCF_059467195.1 Physcomitrium patens
CTAGCTCTTGGGACTCGCTGCGACGTTACGCGTATCGGCACAAGACCAACCCTCTTTTTCCAGTCGCCCGCGCACCAAAAAAAATTTTGGCAGCGGGACTCACAATCCTTGACAGCCAGCTCACCATATAATACTCGGCGACCCTCCGCGGGACCTCCTCAGAGGGTCGCGTCGCCGGGAAACTAACCCCCACTCCTCACTGATCCAAGGTAACACGCCAGAAGTATCCAGGTAACCCCAGTAGTATCCAGGTATCCCCCCTGCGAACGTCGGTACTGGGCTCAAAGAAGGCAGCGAGCAGTCGGGACCCGTAGGCACCGAGCAACCGTCACCCCCTCACGACTTTTCCCGAGACGCTTCAGAGGAACCCTTCCCCCACATAGTACTCTCTGTGGGATTCGGCAGGCCCCCCCGTCCTACTGCACTAAGGAAGTTCCGAGACACACTTTTTTTTGTGGAAGACCACCCACCCTCCCTGTCCTGCCTGCTATCCCCGCCGCGACTCCTGGTCCCGGCCCTCCTCCCCGACTTCCTCCTTGTCCCGCTGCGAGTCCCGGACCTCCTCCCCCACTACCTACTCCCGCCGCGAGTCCCAGTCCCGGCCTTCCTCCTCCTCCTCCTCTTCCCTAGTCCCGGCGCGAGTCCCGGACCTCCTCCCCACTTCCTAGTCCCGTCGCGAGTCCCGGACCTCCTCCCCTCTTCCTAGTCCCGGCGCGAGTCCCGGACCTCCTCCTTCTCTTCCTTGTCCTGCCGCGAGTCCCAGTCCCGTCGCGAGTCCCGGACTTCCTCCTTCTCTTCCTTGTCCCGCCGCGACTCCCTAGTCCCGTGGCGAGTCCCGGACTTCCTCCTCCTCTTCCTTGTCCCGCCGCGACTCCCTAGTCCCGTGCGCGAGTCCCGGACTTCCTCCTCCTCTTCCTTGTCCCGCCGCGACTCCCTAGTCCCGGCGCGAGTCCCAGGCGCGAGTCCCGGACTTCCTCCTCCTCTTCCTTGTCCCGCCGCGACTCCCTAGTCCCGGCGCGAGTCCCAGTCCCGTCGCGAGTCCCGGACTTCCTCCTCCTCTTCCTTGTCCCGCCGCGACTCCCTAGTCCCGGCGCGAGTCCCAGTCCCGTCGCGAGTCCCGGACTTCCTCCTCCTCTTCCTTGTCCCGCCGCGACTCCCTAGTCCCGGCGCGAGTCCCAGTCCCGTCGCGAGTCCCGGACTTCCTCCTCCTCTTCCTTGTCCCGCCGCGACTCCCTAGTCCCGGCGCGAGTCCCAGTCCCGTCGCGAGTCCCGGAGTCCCGGACCTCCTCCTCCTCTTCCTTGTCCCGCCGCGAGTCCCGACCTCTTGTCCCGCTCCCTTGCCCAAGTCCCGACTCCTGGCTGTCTCGACTCCTCGTTGGCCGCCCAGTCTTCCGCATAGGTGGAAATAAATAAATAAATCATTTTTTAAAAATCAATTTTAAAATTAACTCCCTGTCTCGACTCCTTGCTGGCCGCCCAGTCTTGCGCCTAGACAGAAATATAAATAAAAATAAAAATAAATTGGTGAATTAAAAATATTAAAGTAATTTAATTAACTGGAATAAGGTAGAAAAATAAAAGGCAGAAGAATACTAAATTGATTTTTTCAAGTGCCACGTGTTACCTTGCTGATGTGGCTGCCACGTGGTAGTCCATGTCATGTCAAAAATCCACTAAATCGTTTACATGTCACTTTGGAGATAAATTTGTGTGTGTGCAATCAATTGGTTGTACAAATATGTTAATGACTTGCTAACTAATGCATCGTACAGGTAATCATTGCCCACTAACTAATCCATCACCACTGAAACTTAATGTCTTCAATTCTTCATCCTTCACACTCCACATCCAATTTATTTTTGTTTGTGTGAATTCTTAAATCTATCTTCTCTTTACATACTCCAAGCCCAACTTTCTAAACCCTTTATATAATCTATGTGAATCCTAGAATCTAGGTTTATATACCCCATGCAAACCCTAAAACCCTAAACCCTAAACCCTAACCCCTAACCCCTCAACTCATACTTTGTTCTTTTAATCATACAACCTAGACTCTGAAATTTTAATCTCATAACATATAAACTAGCATTGTAATTTCAAAACCCAACATTTTGTATTGTGACAATACTTGTTTGCAAATATGCATCCTTCATTTACTTTTATTTTTTTAACACTACACTGTGCCACATCAGCACCAAATAGATCAAAATCCTTGATAAATTAACCTCTAACATGTAAATATTATATTCTCCACCCTTTCAGCTTTTATTTTTATTTTTTTTACCTTTTTGAAATGCCACGTCAGCTACCTGGCTGCCCCGCCACATGACAAATGCTAAGTGGACTGCCATGTCGGAGAAGAAGATGCCACGTCGGAGAAGGTTCAAGCGGATGCAAAATGGATGCAGCACCGGGACTTCCCGGGAGGTCACCCATCCCAGTACTATTCCGGCCCAAAGGCGCTTAACTTCAGAGTTCTGATGGGATCTGGTGTAGTAGC
>NC_143429.1:402500-405000 GCF_059467195.1 Physcomitrium patens
AACGCCAAGAGAGCCTAGCCACGAAAACCCGTTCGATGGTACCGAACTAGTATTATATGGCCTGTATCTCTCTCCCAACATCCGGCTGGAACAAACCCCCAGAACTTCCTGCGAAGTTGACCCCTCCATCACCTCATCCGATCGATTTCATCCACCTCTCGCCTCCTACCTCCGCACCACCTGAAGTACATTCTAAGCCCTGGCCCCCAAACCTTTGACGGAGAGGGGGGTCGATAGTCCACTTCTTAAGCAATAGTCCGGTGGGGGAGAAACGGCTAACCCGCACCTTATATTGACATAGGCTAGCATATGGAGTAACCCTCGTTGAACCAAGGCCCCCCGACCCGCTTTGGCTGATCGGGGGGTTCCGGGAGCAAATTCTGGTGGGCGAGTACAGTGGATCCTAGATCGATCGAACAAGGTAACTTCGAAAACAAACTCCCGAATCTTTCCCAAACAGCTCTTCCATAGTTTTTCCAGTCCGCAGCAACGACTCAGGTTTGGATGGGCGAAATCACGACGGCAGCCACAAAAAAATGGATCTCCGACATCACACAACCCGACACACCTAAGTTTCGCGAGGCTCGGCCCCTCTTCCCCTTCGGATGTCCCCCTTCGGTACACCACCACATCATGCCATCCAGTCTGGAGCGTCGCCGACTCCCGTTGGCCAAGGTAGGGCCAACACAAGAGTAGCGGACGAACCAGTCATCTGGTCTTACCGGAGAAAGGGAGAGGTAGACTGCCACCACCAAACCCCACCCAAGCACACACCAGGCAGCAAAAAGCCATCATCCTAAAAGATGGTCCCACTTCACAAGACGAGGAGGTTCCCCGTCCTTCATTCCAACCCCAGGTGAGAACACACACACCCTTCTTTGCGATGGATAAAAGGCAAAAAGAGAGGGCAAAAAGCCAACGGCAAATTCCAACCAGACCCCCAGAGGCACACACCACAAAAAGTGAAGCCAGAGAGAGCCAGACAAAGAGAAGGATAGAGAGAGAGGGAGAGTTAGACCCCCGGAAGAGAATCATAGGTGCTGCGGCCTTTTTCGGGAATGTGACCAGGAAAGAGAGAAACCGACGAGGCCGATACACACATTAAAAATGAAAAAGTAACCATCACCGCGAAGGATTTTCCTCAAAAGACAAATCAGCAAGAAGTATGTCCAATCCTGGGGCCCATCGCCCCTCCAAATTAATGGAGGGGTCGGATAGAAATTTATAGAAATGTTACTTTTGTGAAACCCCTAGCCGACGAGAGAACTCTCACCGGTTTCGAAGTTCCATTTTCACATTCCGACCTGGGATGTTATGACTCCTCGGCCCACACTGCGAACGCGTCCCACACCCCTCCAAGTTTATCAGGAATTTCACCTGAGCTTGCAATAGAGATCGAGCGCGGTGGCGGTCACAGTGGTGGTCGACCAGGCGGAGCTTGAACGGCCTCGGCAAACACTTCTCCCCACCCTCCCAAATGAATGAGAGAATGGCTTGACAATACCGAGGCCATCGCCCCCCGCCAAAAATGGTTACTAGCTCTTGGGACTCGCTGCGACGTTACGCGTATCGGCACAAGACCAACCCTCTTTTTCCAGTCGCCCGCGCACCAAAAAAAATTTTGGCAGCGGGACTCACAATCCTTGACAGCCAGCTCACCATATAATACTCGGCGACCCTCCGCGGGACCTCCTCAGAGGGTCGCGTCGCCGGGAAACTAACCCCCACTCCTCACTGATCCAAGGTAACACGCCAGAAGTATCCAGGTAACCCCAGTAGTATCCAGGTATCCCCCTGCGAACGTCGGTACTGGGCTCAAAGAAGGCAGCGAGCAGTCGGGACCCGTAGGCACCGAGCAACCGTCACCCCCTCACGACTTTTCCCGAGACGCTTCAGAGGAACCCTTCCCCACATAGTACTCTCTGTGGGATTCGGCAGGCCCCCGTCCTACTGCACTAAGGAAGTTCCGAGACACACTTTTTTTTGTGGAAGACCACCCACCCTCCCTGTCCTGCCTGCTATCCCCGCCGCGACTCCTGGTCCCGGCCCTCCTCCCCGACTTCCTCCTTGTCCCGCTGCGAGTCCCGGACCTCCTCCCCACTACCTACTCCCGCCGCGAGTCCCAGTCCCGGCCTTCCTCCTCCTCCTCCTCTTCCCTAGTCCCGGCGCGAGTCCCGGACCTCCTCCCCCACTTCCTAGTCCCGTCGCGAGTCCCGGACCTCCTCCCCCTCTTCCTAGTCCCGGCGCGAGTCCCGGACCTCCTCCTTCTCTTCCTTGTCCTGCCGCGAGTCCCAGTCCCGTCGCGAGTCCCGGACTTCCTCCTTCTCTTCCTTGTCCCGCCGCGACTCCCTAGTCCCGTGGCGAGTCCCGGACTTCCTCCTCCTCTTCCTTGTCCCGCCGCGACTCCCTAGTCCCGTGCGCGAGTCCCGGACTTCCTCCTCCTCTTCCTTGTCCCGCCGCGACTCCCTAGTCCCGGCGCGAGTCCCAGTCCCGTCGCGAG
>NC_143429.1:415000-417500 GCF_059467195.1 Physcomitrium patens
AAGTGAAGCCAGAGAGAGCCAGACAAAGAGAAGGATAGAGAGAGAGGGAGAGTTAGACCCCCGGAAGAGAATCATAGGTGCTGCGGCCTTTTTCGGGAATGTGACCAGGAAAGAGAGAAACCGACGAGGCCGATACACACATTAAAAATGAAAAAGTAACCATCACCGCGAAGGATTTTCCTCAAAAGACAAATCAGCAAGAAGTATGTCCAATCCTGGGGCCCATCGCCCCTCCAAATTAATGGAGGGGTCGGATAGAAATTTATAGAAATGTTACTTTTGTGAAACCCCTAGCCGACGAGAGAACTCTCACCGGTTTCGAAGTTCCATTTTCACATTCCGACCTGGGATGTTATGACTCCTCGGCCCACACTGCGAACGCGTCCCACACCCCTCCAAGTTTATCAGGAATTTCACCTGAGCTTGCAATAGAGATCGAGCGCGGTGGCGGTCACAGTGGTGGTCGACCAGGCGGAGCTTGAACGGCCTCGGCAAACACTTCTCCCCACCCTCCCAAATGAATGAGAGAATGGCTTGACAATACCGAGGCCATCGCCCCCCGCCAAAAATGGTTACTAGCTCTTGGGACTCGCTGCGACGTTACGCGTATCGGCACAAGACCAACCCTCTTTTTCCAGTCGCCCGCGCACCAAAAAAAATTTTGGCAGCGGGACTCACAATCCTTGACAGCCAGCTCACCATATAATACTCGGCGACCCTCCGCGGGACCTCCTCAGAGGGTCGCGTCGCCGGGAAACTAACCCCCACTCCTCACTGATCCAAGGTAACACGCCAGAAGTATCCAGGTAACCCCAGTAGTATCCAGGTATCCCCCTGCGAACGTCGGTACTGGGCTCAAAGAAGGCAGCGAGCAGTCGGGACCCGTAGGCACCGAGCAACCGTCACCCCCTCACGACTTTTCCCGAGACGCTTCAGAGGAACCCTTCCCCACATAGTACTCTCTGTGGGATTCGGCAGGCCCCCGTCCTACTGCACTAAGGAAGTTCCGAGACACACTTTTTTTGTGGAAGACCACCCACCCTCCCTGTCCTGCCTGCTATCCCCGCCGCGACTCCTGGTCCCGGCCCTCCTCCCCGACTTCCTCCTTGTCCCGCTGCGAGTCCCGGACCTCCTCCCCACTACCTACTCCCGCCGCGAGTCCCAGTCCCGGCCTTCCTCCTCCTCCTCCTCTTCCCTAGTCCCGGCGCGAGTCCCGGACCTCCTCCCCACTTCCTAGTCCCGTCGCGAGTCCCGGACCTCCTCCCCTCTTCCTAGTCCCGGCGCGAGTCCCGGACCTCCTCCTTCTCTTCCTTGTCCTGCCGCGAGTCCCAGTCCCGTCGCGAGTCCCGGACTTCCTCCTTCTCTTCCTTGTCCCGCCGCGACTCCCTAGTCCCGTGGCGAGTCCCGGACTTCCTCCTCCTCTTCCTTGTCCCGCCGCGACTCCCTAGTCCCGTGCGCGAGTCCCGGACTTCCTCCTCCTCTTCCTTGTCCCGCCGCGACTCCCTAGTCCCGGCGCGAGTCCCAGTCCCGTCGCGAGTCCCGGACTTCCTCCTCCTCTTCCTTGTCCCGCCGCGACTCCCTAGTCCCGGCGCGAGTCCCAGTCCCGTCGCGAGTCCCGGACTTCCTCCTCCTCTTCCTTGTCCCGCCGCGACTCCCTAGTCCCGGCGCGAGTCCCAGTCCCGTCGCGAGTCCCGGACTTCCTCCTCCTCTTCCTTGTCCCGCCGCGACTCCCTAGTCCCGGCGCGAGTCCCAGTCCCGTCGCGAGTCCCGGACTTCCTCCTCCTCTTCCTTGTCCCGCCGCGACTCCCTAGTCCCGGCGCGAGTCCCAGTCCCGTCGCGAGTCCCGGACTTCCTCCTCCTCTTCCTTGTCCCGCCGCGAGTCCCGACCTTTGTCCCGCTCCCGCTCCCTTGCCCAAGTCCCGACTCCTGGCTGTCTCGACTCCTCGTTGGCCGCCCAGTCTTCCGCATAGGTGGAAATAAATAAATAAATCATTTTTTAAAAATCAATTTTAAAATTAACTCCCTGTCTCGACTCCTTGCTGGCCGCCCAGTCTTGCGCCTAGACAGAAATATAAATAAAAATAAAAATAAATTGGTGAATTAAAAATATTAAAGTAATTTAATTAACTGGAATAAGGTAGAAAAATAAAAGGCAGAAGAATACTAAATTGATTTTTTCAAGTGCCACGTGTTACCTTGCTGATGTGGCTGCCACGTGGTAGTCCATGTCATGTCAAAAATCCACTAAATCGTTTACATGTCACTTTGGAGATAAATTTGTGTGTGTGCAATCAATTGGTTGTACAAATATGTTAATGACTTGCTAACTAATGCATCGTACAGGTAATCATTGCCCACTAACTAATCCATCACCACTGAAACTTAATGTCTCCATTCTTCATCCTTCACACTCCACATCCAATTTATTTTTGTTTGTGTGAATTCTTAAATCTATCTTCTCTTTACATACTCCAAGCCCAACTTTCTAAACCCTTTATAT
>NC_143429.1:437500-440000 GCF_059467195.1 Physcomitrium patens
AGCAAATTCTGGTGGGCGAGTACAGTGGATCCTAGATCGATCGAACAAGGTAACTTCGAAAACAAACTCCCGAATCTTTCCCAAACAGCTCTTCCATAGTTTTTCCAGTCCGCAGCAACGACTCAGGTTTGGATGGGCGAAATCACGACGGCAGCCACAAAAAAATGGATCTCCGACATCACACAACCCGACACACCTAAGTTTCGCGAGGCTCGGCCCCTCTTCCCCTTCGGATGTCCCCCTTCGGTACACCACCACATCATGCCATCCAGTCTGGAGCGTCGCCGACTCCCGTTGGCCAAGGTAGGGCCAACACAAGAGTAGCGGACGAACCAGTCATCTGGTCTTACCGGAGAAAGGGAGAGGTAGACTGCCACCACCAAACCCCACCCAAGCACACACCAGGCAGCAAAAAGCCATCATCCTAAAAGATGGTCCCACTTCACAAGACGAGGAGGTTCCCCGTCCTTCATTCCAACCCCAGGTGAGAACACACACACCCTTCTTTGCGATGGATAAAAGGCAAAAAGAGAGGGCAAAAAGCCAACGGCAAATTCCAACCAGACCCCCAGAGGCACACACCACAAAAAGTGAAGCCAGAGAGAGCCAGACAAAGAGAAGGATAGAGAGAGAGGGAGAGTTAGACCCCCGGAAGAGAATCATAGGTGCTGCGGCCTTTTTCGGGAATGTGACCAGGAAAGAGAGAAACCGACGAGGCCGATACACACATTAAAAAATGAAAAAGTAACCATCACCGCGAAGGATTTTCCTCAAAAGACAAATCAGCAAGAAGTATGTCCAATCCTGGGGCCCATCGCCCCTCCAAATTAATGGAGGGGTCGGATAGAAATTTATAGAAATGTTACTTTTGTGAAACCCCTAGCCGACGAGAGAACTCTCACCGGTTTCGAAGTTCCATTTTCACATTCCGACCTGGGATGTTATGACTCCTCGGCCCACACTGCGAACGCGTCCCACACCCCTCCAAGTTTATCAGGAATTTCACCTGAGCTTGCAATAGAGATCGAGCGCGGTGGCGGTCACAGTGGTGGTCGACCAGGCGGAGCTTGAACGGCCTCGGCAAACACTTCTCCCCACCCTCCCAAATGAATGAGAGAATGGCTTGACAATACCGAGGCCATCGCCCCCCGCCAAAAATGGTTACTAGCTCTTGGGACTCGCTGCGACGTTACGCGTATCGGCACAAGACCAACCCTCTTTTTCCAGTCGCCCGCGCACCAAAAAAAATTTTGGCAGCGGGACTCACAATCCTTGACAGCCAGCTCACCATATAATACTCGGCGACCCTCCGCGGGACCTCCTCAGAGGGTCGCGTCGCCGGGAAACTAACCCCCACTCCTCACTGATCCAAGGTAACACGCCAGAAGTATCCAGGTAACCCCAGTAGTATCCAGGTATCCCCCTGCGAACGTCGGTACTGGGCTCAAAGAAGGCAGCGAGCAGTCGGGACCCGTAGGCACCGAGCAACCGTCACCCCTCACGACTTTTCCCGAGACGCTTCAGAGGAACCCTTCCCCACATAGTACTCTCTGTGGGATTCGGCAGGCCCCCGTCCTACTGCACTAAGGAAGTTCCGAGACACACTTTTTTTTGTGGAAGACCACCCACCCTCCCTGTCCTGCCTGCTATCCCCGCCGCGACTCCTGGTCCCGGCCCTCCTCCCCGACTTCCTCCTTGTCCCGCTGCGAGTCCCGGACCTCCTCCCCACTACCTACTCCCGCCGCGAGTCCCAGTCCCGGCCTTCCTCCTCCTCCTCCTCTTCCCTAGTCCCGGCGCGAGTCCCGGACCTCCTCCCCCACTTCCTAGTCCCGTCGCGAGTCCCGGACCTCCTCCCCCTCTTCCTAGTCCCGGCGCGAGTCCCGGACCTCCTCCTTCTCTTCCTTGTCCTGCCGCGAGTCCCAGTCCCGTCGCGAGTCCCGGACTTCCTCCTTCTCTTCCTTGTCCCGCCGCGACTCCCTAGTCCCGTGGCGAGTCCCGACTTCCTCCTCCTCTTCCTTGTCCCGCCGCGACTCCCTAGTCCCGTGCGCGAGTCCCGAGACTTCCTCCTCCTCTTCCTTGTCCCGCCGCGACTCCCTAGTCCCGTGCGCGAGTCCCGGACTTCCTCCTCCTCTTCCTTGTCCCGCCGCGACTCCCTAGTCCCGGCGCGAGTCCCAGTCCCGTCGCGAGTCCCGGACTTCCTCCTCCTCTTCCTTGTCCCGCCGCGACTCCCTAGTCCCGGCGCGAGTCCCAGTCCCGTCGCGAGTCCCGGACTTCCTCCTCCTCTTCCTTGTCCCGCCGCGACTCCCTAGTCCCGGCGCGAGTCCCAGTCCCGTCGCGAGTCCCGGACTTCCTCCTCCTCTTCCTTGTCCCGCCGCGACTCCCTAGTCCCGGCGCGAGTCCCAGTCCCGTCGCGAGTCCCGGACTTCCTCCTCCTCTTCCTTGTCCCGCCGCGACTCCCTAGTCCCGGCGCGAGTCCCAGTCCCGTCGCGAGTCCCGGACT
>NC_143429.1:450000-452500 GCF_059467195.1 Physcomitrium patens
TCACCGGTTTCGAAGTTCCATTTTCACATTCCGACCTGGGATGTTATGACTCCTCGGCCCACACTGCGAACGCGTCCCACACCCCCTCCAAGTTTATCAGGAATTTCACCTGAGCTTGCAATAGAGATCGAGCGCGGTGGCGGTCACAGTGGTGGTCGACCAGGCGGAGCTTGAACGGCCTCGGCAAACACTTCTCCCCACCCTCCCAAATGAATGAGAGAATGGCTTGACAATACCGAGGCCATCGCCCCCCGCCAAAAATGGTTACTAGCTCTTGGGACTCGCTGCGACGTTACGCGTATCGGCACAAGACCAACCCTCTTTTTCCAGTCGCCCGCGCACCAAAAAAAATTTTGGCAGCGGGACTCACAATCCTTGACAGCCAGCTCACCATATAATACTCGGCGACCCTCCGCGGGACCTCCTCAGAGGGTCGCGTCGCCGGGAAACTAACCCCCACTCCTCACTGATCCAAGGTAACACGCCAGAAGTATCCAGGTAACCCCAGTAGTATCCAGGTATCCCCCTGCGAACGTCGGTACTGGGCTCAAAGAAGGCAGCGAGCAGTCGGGACCCGTAGGCACCGAGCAACCGTCACCCCCTCACGACTTTTCCCGAGACGCTTCAGAGGAACCCTTCCCCACATAGTACTCTCTGTGGGATTCGGCAGGCCCCCGTCCTACTGCACTAAGGAAGTTCCGAGACACACTTTTTTTTGTGGAAGACCACCCACCCTCCCTGTCCTGCCTGCTATCCCCGCCGCGACTCCTGGTCCCGGCCCTCCTCCCCGACTTCCTCCTTGTCCCGCTGCGAGTCCCGGACCTCCTCCCCACTACCTACTCCCGCCGCGAGTCCCAGTCCCGGCCTTCCTCCTCCTCCTCCTCTTCCCTAGTCCCGGCGCGAGTCCCGGACCTCCTCCCCACTTCCTAGTCCCGTCGCGAGTCCCGGACCTCCTCCCCCTCTTCCTAGTCCCGGCGCGAGTCCCGGACCTCCTCCTTCTCTTCCTTGTCCCGCCGCGAGTCCCAGTCCCGTCGCGAGTCCCGGACTTCCTCCTTCTCTTCCTTGTCCCGCCGCGACTCCCTAGTCCCGTGGCGAGTCCCGGACTTCCTCCTCCTCTTCCTTGTCCCGCCGCGACTCCCTAGTCCCGGCGCGAGTCCCGGACTTCCTCCTCCTCTTCCTTGTCCCGCCGCGACTCCCTAGTCCCGGCGCGAGTCCCGGACTTCCTCCTCCTCTTCCTTGTCCCGCCGCGACTCCCTAGTCCCGGCGCGAGTCCCAGTCCCGTCGCGAGTCCCGGACTTCCTCCTCCTCTTCCTTGTCCCGCCGCGACTCCCTAGTCCCGGCGCGAGTCCCAGTCCCGTCGCGAGTCCCGGACTTCCTCCTCCTCTTCCTTGTCCCGCCGCGACTCCCTAGTCCCGGCGCGAGTCCCAGTCCCGTCGCGAGTCCCGGACTTCCTCCTCCTCTTCCTTGTCCCGCCGCGACTCCCTAGTCCCGGCGCGAGTCCCAGTCCCGTCGCGAGTCCCGGACTTCCTCCTCCTCTTCCTTGTCCCGCCGCGAGTCCCGACCTCTTGTCCCGCTCCCTTGCCCAAGTCCCGACTCCTGGCTGTCTCGACTCCTCGTTGGCCGCCCAGTCTTCCGCATAGGTGGAAATAAATAAATAAATCATTTTTTAAAAATCAATTTTAAAATTAACTCCCTGTCTCGACTCCTTGCTGGCCGCCCAGTCTTGCGCCTAGACAGAAATATAAATAAAAATAAAAATAAATTGGTGAATTAAAAATATTAAAGTAATTTAATTAACTGGAATAAGGTAGAAAAATAAAAGGCAGAAGAATACTAAATTGATTTTTTCAAGTGCCACGTGTTACCTTGCTGATGTGGCTGCCACGTGGTAGTCCATGTCATGTCAAAAATCCACTAAATCGTTTACATGTCACTTTGGAGATAAATTTGTGTGTGTGCAATCAATTGGTTGTACAAATATGTTAATGACTTGCTAACTAATGCATCGTACAGGTAATCATTGCCCACTAACTAATCCATCACCACTGAAACTTAATGTCTTCAATTCTTCATCCTTCACACTCCACATCCAATTTATTTTTGTTTGTGTGAATTCTTAAATCTATCTTCTCTTTACATACTCCAAGCCCAACTTTCTAAACCCTTTATATAATCTATGTGAATCCTAGAATCTAGGTTTATATACCCCATGCAAACCCTAAAACCCTAAACCCTAAACCCTAACCCCTAACCCCCCCTCAACTCATACTTTGTTCTTTTAATCATACAACCTAGACTCTGAAATTTTAATCTCATAACATATAAACTAGCATTGTAATTTCAAAACCCAACATTTTGTATTGTGACAATACTTGTTTGCAAATATGCATCCTTCATTTACTTTTATTTTTTTAACACTACACTGTGCCACATCAGCACCAAATAGATCAAAATCCTTGATAAATTAACCTCTAACATGTAAATATTATATTCTCCACCC
>NC_143429.1:472500-475000 GCF_059467195.1 Physcomitrium patens
TGGTCTTACCGGAGAAAGGGAGAGGTAGACTGCCACCACCAAACCCCACCCAAGCACACACCAGGCAGCAAAAAGCCATCATCCTAAAAGATGGTCCCACTTCACAAGACGAGGAGGTTCCCCGTCCTTCATTCCAACCCCAGGTGAGAACACACACACCCTTCTTTGCGATGGATAAAAGGCAAAAAGAGAGGGCAAAAAGCCAACGGCAAATTCCAACCAGACCCCCAGAGGCACACACCACAAAAAGTGAAGCCAGAGAGAGCCAGACAAAGAGAAGGATAGAGAGAGAGGGAGAGTTAGACCCCCGGAAGAGAATCATAGGTGCTGCGGCCTTTTTCGGGAATGTGACCAGGAAAGAGAGAAACCGACGAGGCCGATACACACATTAAAAAATGAAAAAGTAACCATCACCGCGAAGGATTTTCCTCAAAAGACAAATCAGCAAGAAGTATGTCCAATCCGGGGCCCATCGCCCCTCCAAATTAATGGAGGGGTCGGATAGAAATTTATAGAAATGTTACTTTTGTGAAACCCCTAGCCGACGAGAGAACTCTCACCGGTTTCGAAGTTCCATTTTCACATTCCGACCTGGGATGTTATGACTCCTCGGCCCACACTGCGAACGCGTCCCACACCCCCTCCAAGTTTATCAGGAATTTCACCTGAGCTTGCAATAGAGATCGAGCGCGGTGGCGGTCACAGTGGTGGTCGACCAGGCGGAGCTTGAACGGCCTCGGCAAACACTTCTCCCCACCCTCCCAAATGAATGAGAGAATGGCTTGACAATACCGAGGCCATCGCCCCCCGCCAAAAATGGTTACTAGCTCTTGGGACTCGCTGCGACGTTACGCGTATCGGCACAAGACCAACCCTCTTTTTCCAGTCGCCCGCGCACCAAAAAAAATTTTGGCAGCGGGACTCACAATCCTTGACAGCCAGCTCACCATATAATACTCGGCGACCCTCCGCGGGACCTCCTCAGAGGGTCGCGTCGCCGGGAAACTAACCCCCACTCCTCACTGATCCAAGGTAACACGCCAGAAGTATCCAGGTAACCCCAGTAGTATCCAGGTATCCCCCTGCGAACGTCGGTACTGGGCTCAAAGAAGGCAGCGAGCAGTCGGGACCCGTAGGCACCGAGCAACCGTCACCCCCTCACGACTTTTCCCGAGACGCTTCAGAGGAACCCTTCCCCACATAGTACTCTCTGTGGGATTCGGCAGGCCCCCGTCCTACTGCACTAAGGAAGTTCCGAGACACACTTTTTTTTGTGGAAGACCACCCACCCTCCCTGTCCTGCCTGCTATCCCCGCCGCGACTCCTGGTCCCGGCCCTCCTCCCCGACTTCCTCCTTGTCCCGCTGCGAGTCCCGGACCTCCTCCCCACTACCTACTCCCGCCGCGAGTCCCAGTCCCGGCCTTCCTCCTCCTCCTCCTCTTCCCTAGTCCCGGCGCGAGTCCCGGACCTCCTCCCCACTTCCTAGTCCCGTCGCGAGTCCCGGACCTCCTCCCCTCTTCCTAGTCCCGGCGCGAGTCCCGGACCTCCTCCTTCTCTTCCTTGTCCTGCCGCGAGTCCCAGTCCCGTCGCGAGTCCCGGACTTCCTCCTTCTCTTCCTTGTCCTGCCGCGACTCCCTAGTCCCGTGGCGAGTCCCGGACTTCCTCCTCCTCTTCCTTGTCCCGCCGCGACTCCCTAGTCCCGTGCGCGAGTCCCTAGTCCCGGCGCGAGTCCCAGTCCCGTCGCGAGTCCCGGACTTCCTCCTCCTCTTCCTTGTCCCGCCGCGACTCCCTAGTCCCGGCGCGAGTCCCAGGCGCGAGTCCCGGACTTCCTCCTCCTCTTCCTTGTCCCGCCGCGACTCCCTAGTCCCGGCGCGAGTCCCAGTCCCGTCGCGAGTCCCGGACTTCCTCCTCCTCTTCCTTGTCCCGCCGCGACTCCCTAGTCCCGGCGCGAGTCCCAGTCCCGTCGCGAGTCCCGGACTTCCTCCTCCTCTTCCTTGTCCCGCCGCGACTCCCTAGTCCCGGCGCGAGTCCCAGTCCCGTCGCGAGTCCCGGACTTCCTCCTCCTCTTCCTTGTCCCGCCGCGACTCCCTAGTCCCGGCGCGAGTCCCAGTCCCGTCGCGAGTCCCGGACTTCCTCCTCCTCTTCCTTGTCCCGCCGCGAGTCCCGACCTCTTGTCCCGCTCCCTTGCCCAAGTCCCGACTCCTGGCTGTCTCGACTCCTCGTTGGCCGCCCAGTCTTCCGCATAGGTGGAAATAAATAAATAAATCATTTTTTAAAAAATCAATTTTAAAATTAACTCCCTGTCTCGACTCCTTGCTGGCCGCCCAGTCTTGCGCCTAGACAGAAATATAAATAAAAATAAAAATAAATTGGTGAATTAAAAATATTAAAGTAATTTAATTAACTGGAATAAGGTAGAAAAATAAAAGGCAGAAGAATACTAAATTGATTTTTTCAAGTGCCACGTGTTACCTTGCTGATGTGGCTGCCACGTGGTAGT
>NC_143429.1:495000-497500 GCF_059467195.1 Physcomitrium patens
AGTTGACCCCTCCATCACCTCATCCGATCGATTTCATCCACCTCTCGCCTCCTACCTCCGCACCACCTGAAGTACATTCTAAGCCCTGGCCCCCAAACCTTTGACGGAGAGGGGGGTCGATAGTCCACTTCTTAAGCAATAGTCCGGTGGGGGAGAAACGGCTAACCCGCACCTTATATTGACATAGGCTAGCATATGGAGTAACCCTCGTTGAACCAAGGCCCCCCGACCCGCTTTGGCTGATCGGGGGGTTCCGGGAGCAAATTCTGGTGGGCGAGTACAGTGGATCCTAGATCGATCGAACAAGGTAACTTCGAAAACAAACTCCCGAATCTTTCCCAAACAGCTCTTCCATAGTTTTTCCAGTCCGCAGCAACGACTCAGGTTTGGATGGGCGAAATCACGACGGCAGCCACAAAAAAATGGATCTCCGACATCACACAACCCGACACACCTAAGTTTCGCGAGGCTCGGCCCCTCTTCCCCTTCGGATGTCCCCCTTCGGTACACCACCACATCATGCCATCCAGTCTGGAGCGTCGCCGACTCCCGTTGGCCAAGGTAGGGCCAACACAAGAGTAGCGGACGAACCAGTCATCTGGTCTTACCGGAGAAAGGGAGAGGTAGACTGCCACCACCAAACCCCACCCAAGCACACACCAGGCAGCAAAAAGCCATCATCCTAAAAGATGGTCCCACTTCACAAGACGAGGAGGTTCCCGTCCTTCATTCCAACCCCAGGTGAGAACACACACACCCTTCTTTGCGATGGATAAAAGGCAAAAAGAGAGGGCAAAAAGCCAACGGCAAATTCCAACCAGACCCCCAGAGGCACACACCACAAAAAGTGAAGCCAGAGAGAGCCAGACAAAGAGAAGGATAGAGAGAGAGGGAGAGTTAGACCCCCGGAAGAGAATCATAGGTGCTGCGGCCTTTTTCGGGAATGTGACCAGGAAAGAGAGAAACCGACGAGGCCGATACACACATTAAAAATGAAAAAGTAACCATCACCGCGAAGGATTTTCCTCAAAAGACAAATCAGCAAGAAGTATGTCCAATCCTGGGGCCCATCGCCCCTCCAAATTAATGGAGGGGTCGGATAGAAATTTATAGAAATGTTACTTTTGTGAAACCCCTAGCCGACGAGAGAACTCTCACCGGTTTCGAAGTTCCATTTTCACATTCCGACCTGGGATGTTATGACTCCTCGGCCCACACTGCGAACGCGTCCCACACCCCTCCAAGTTTATCAGGAATTTCACCTGAGCTTGCAATAGAGATCGAGCGCGGTGGCGGTCACAGTGGTGGTCGACCAGGCGGAGCTTGAACGGCCTCGGCAAACACTTCTCCCCACCCTCCCAAATGAATGAGAGAATGGCTTGACAATACCGAGGCCATCGCCCCCCGCCAAAAATGGTTACTAGCTCTTGGGACTCGCTGCGACGTTACGCGTATCGGCACAAGACCAACCCTCTTTTTCCAGTCGCCCGCGCACCAAAAAAAATTTTGGCAGCGGGACTCACAATCCTTGACAGCCAGCTCACCATATAATACTCGGCGACCCTCCGCGGGACCTCCTCAGAGGGTCGCGTCGCCGGGAAACTAACCCCCACTCCTCACTGATCCAAGGTAACACGCCAGAAGTATCCAGGTAACCCCAGTAGTATCCAGGTATCCCCCTGCGAACGTCGGTACTGGGCTCAAAGAAGGCAGCGAGCAGTCGGGACCCGTAGGCACCGAGCAACCGTCACCCCCTCACGACTTTTCCCGAGACGCTTCAGAGGAACCCTTCCCCACATAGTACTCTCTGTGGGATTCGGCAGGCCCCCGTCCTACTGCACTAAGGAAGTTCCGAGACACACTTTTTTTTGTGGAAGACCACCCACCCTCCCTGTCCTGCCTGCTATCCCCGCCGCGACTCCTGGTCCCGGCCCTCCTCCCCGACTTCCTCCTTGTCCCGCTGCGAGTCCCGGACCTCCTCCCCACTACCTACTCCCGCCGCGAGTCCCAGTCCCGGCCTTCCTCCTCCTCCTCCTCTTCCCTAGTCCCGGCGCGAGTCCCGGACCTCCTCCCCCACTTCCTAGTCCCGTCGCGAGTCCCGGACCTCCTCCCCTCTTCCTAGTCCCGGCGCGAGTCCCGGACCTCCTCCTTCTCTTCCTTGTCCTGCCGCGAGTCCCAGTCCCGTCGCGAGTCCCGGACTTCCTCCTTCTCTTCCTTGTCCCGCCGCGACTCCCTAGTCCCGTGGCGAGTCCCGGACTTCCTCCTCCTCTTCCTTGTCCCGCCGCGACTCCCTAGTCCCGTGCGCGAGTCCCGGACTTCCTCCTCCTCTTCCTTGTCCCGCCGCGACTCCCTAGTCCCGGCGCGAGTCCCAGGCGCGAGTCCCGGACTTCCTCCTCCTCTTCCTTGTCCCGCCGCGACTCCCTAGTCCCGGCGCGAGTCCCAGTCCCGTCGCGAGTCCCGGACTTCCTCCTCCTCTTCCTTGTCCCGCCGCGACTCCCTA
>NC_143429.1:507500-510000 GCF_059467195.1 Physcomitrium patens
ACCGACGAGGCCGATACACACATTAAAAAATGAAAAAGTAACCATCACCGCGAAGGATTTTCCTCAAAAGACAAATCAGCAAGAAGTATGTCCAATCCCGGGGCCCATCGCCCCTCCAAATTAATGGAGGGGTCGGATAGAAATTTATAGAAATGTTACTTTTGTGAAACCCCTAGCCGACGAGAGAACTCTCACCGGTTTCGAAGTTCCATTTTCACATTCCGACCTGGGATGTTATGACTCCTCGGCCCACACTGCGAACGCGTCCCACACCCCCTCCAAGTTTATCAGGAATTTCACCTGAGCTTGCAATAGAGATCGAGCGCGGTGGCGGTCACAGTGGTGGTCGACCAGGCGGAGCTTGAACGGCCTCGGCAAACACTTCTCCCCACCCTCCCAAATGAATGAGAGAATGGCTTGACAATACCGAGGCCATCGCCCCCCGCCAAAAATGGTTACTAGCTCTTGGGACTCGCTGCGACGTTACGCGTATCGGCACAAGACCAACCCTCTTTTTCCAGTCGCCCGCGCACCAAAAAAAATTTTGGCAGCGGGACTCACAATCCTTGACAGCCAGCTCACCATATAATACTCGGCGACCCTCCGCGGGACCTCCTCAGAGGGTCGCGTCGCCGGGAAACTAACCCCCACTCCTCACTGATCCAAGGTAACACGCCAGAAGTATCCAGGTAACCCCAGTAGTATCCAGGTATCCCCCTGCGAACGTCGGTACTGGGCTCAAAGAAGGCAGCGAGCAGTCGGGACCCGTAGGCACCGAGCAACCGTCACCCCCTCACGACTTTTCCCGAGACGCTTCAGAGGAACCCTTCCCCACATAGTACTCTCTGTGGGATTCGGCAGGCCCCCGTCCTACTGCACTAAGGAAGTTCCGAGACACACTTTTTTGTGTGGAAGACCACCCACCCTCCCTGTCCTGCCTGCTATCCCCGCCGCGACTCCTGGTCCCGGCCCTCCTCCCCGACTTCCTCCTTGTCCCGCTGCGAGTCCCGGACCTCCTCCCCACTACCTACTCCCGCCGCGAGTCCCAGTCCCGGCCTTCCTCCTCCTCCTCCTCTTCCCTAGTCCCGGCGCGAGTCCCGGACCTCCTCCCCCACTTCCTAGTCCCGTCGCGAGTCCCGGACCTCCTCCCCTCTTCCTAGTCCCGGCGCGAGTCCCGGACCTCCTCCTTCTCTTCCTTGTCCTGCCGCGAGTCCCAGTCCCGTCGCGAGTCCCGGACTTCCTCCTTCTCTTCCTTGTCCCGCCGCGACTCCCTAGTCCCGTGGCGAGTCCCGGACTTCCTCCTCCTCTTCCTTGTCCCGCCGCGACTCCCTAGTCCCGGCGCGAGTCCCGGACTTCCTCCTCCTCTTCCTTGTCCCGCCGCGACTCCCTAGTCCCGGCGCGAGTCCCGACTTCCTCCTCCTCTTCCTTGTCCCGCCGCGACTCCCTAGTCCCGGCGCGAGTCCCAGTCCCGTCGCGAGTCCCGGACTTCCTCCTCCTCTTCCTTGTCCCGCCGCGACTCCCTAGTCCCGGCGCGAGTCCCAGTCCCGTCGCGAGTCCCGGACTTCCTCCTCCTCTTCCTTGTCCCGCCGCGACTCCCTAGTCCCGGCGCGAGTCCCAGTCCCGTCGCGAGTCCCGGACTTCCTCCTCCTCTTCCTTGTCCCGCCGCGACTCCCTAGTCCCGGCGCGAGTCCCAGTCCCGTCGCGAGTCCCGGACTTCCTCCTCCTCTTCCTTGTCCCGCCGCGAGTCCCGACCTCTTGTCCCGCTCCCTTGCCCAAGTCCCGACTCCTGGCTGTCTCGACTCCTCGTTGGCCGCCCAGTCTTCCGCATAGGTGGAAATAAATAAATAAATCATTTTTTAAAAATCAATTTTAAAATTAACTCCCTGTCTCGACTCCTTGCTGGCCGCCCAGTCTTGCGCCTAGACAGAAATATAAATAAAAATAAAAATAAATTGGTGAATTAAAAATATTAAAGTAATTTAATTAACTGGAATAAGGTAGAAAAATAAAAGGCAGAAGAATACTAAATTGATTTTTTCAAGTGCCACGTGTTACCTTGCTGATGTGGCTGCCACGTGGTAGTCCATGTCATGTCAAAAATCCACTAAATCGTTTACATGTCACTTTGGAGATAAATTTGTGTGTGTGCAATCAATTGGTTGTACAAATATGTTAATGACTTGCTAACTAATGCATCGTACAGGTAATCATTGCCCACTAACTAATCCATCACCACTGAAACTTAATGTCTTCAATTCTTCATCCTTCACACTCCACATCCAATTTATTTTTGTTTGTGTGAATTCTTAAATCTATCTTCTCTTTACATACTCCAAGCCCAACTTTCTAAACCCTTTATATAATCTATGTGAATCCTAGAATCTAGGTTTATATACCCCATGCAAACCCTAAAACCCTAAACCCTAAACCCTAACCCCTAACCCCTAACCCCTCAACTCATACTTTGTTCTTTTAATCATACAACCTAGACTCTGAAATT
>NC_143429.1:530000-532500 GCF_059467195.1 Physcomitrium patens
AAATCACGACGGCAGCCACAAAAAAATGGATCTCCGACATCACACAACCCGACACACCTAAGTTTCGCGAGGCTCGGCCCCTCTTCCCCTTCGGATGTCCCCCTTCGGTACACCACCACATCATGCCATCCAGTCTGGAGCGTCGCCGACTCCCGTTGGCCAAGGTAGGGCCAACACAAGAGTAGCGGACGAACCAGTCATCTGGTCTTACCGGAGAAAGGGAGAGGTAGACTGCCACCACCAAACCCCACCCAAGCACACACCAGGCAGCAAAAAGCCATCATCCTAAAAGATGGTCCCACTTCACAAGACGAGGAGGTTCCCCGTCCTTCATTCCAACCCCAGGTGAGAACACACACACCCTTCTTTGCGATGGATAAAAGGCAAAAAGAGAGGGCAAAAAGCCAACGGCAAATTCCAACCAGACCCCCAGAGGCACACACCACAAAAAGTGAAGCCAGAGAGAGCCAGACAAAGAGAAGGATAGAGAGAGAGGGAGAGTTAGACCCCCGGAAGAGAATCATAGGTGCTGCGGCCTTTTTCGGGAATGTGACCAGGAAAGAGAGAAACCGACGAGGCCGATACACACATTAAAAAATGAAAAAGTAACCATCACCGCGAAGGATTTTCCTCAAAAGACAAATCAGCAAGAAGTATGTCCAATCCTGGGGCCCATCGCCCCTCCAAATTAATGGAGGGGTCGGATAGAAATTTATAGAAATGTTACTTTTGTGAAACCCCTAGCCGACGAGAGAACTCTCACCGGTTTCGAAGTTCCATTTTCACATTCCGACCTGGGATGTTATGACTCCTCGGCCCACACTGCGAACGCGTCCCACACCCCTCCAAGTTTATCAGGAATTTCACCTGAGCTTGCAATAGAGATCGAGCGCGGTGGCGGTCACAGTGGTGGTCGACCAGGCGGAGCTTGAACGGCCTCGGCAAACACTTCTCCCCACCCTCCCAAATGAATGAGAGAATGGCTTGACAATACCGAGGCCATCGCCCCCCGCCAAAAATGGTTACTAGCTCTTGGGACTCGCTGCGACGTTACGCGTATCGGCACAAGACCAACCCTCTTTTTCCAGTCGCCCGCGCACCAAAAAAAATTTTGGCAGCGGGACTCACAATCCTTGACAGCCAGCTCACCATATAATACTCGGCGACCCTCCGCGGGACCTCCTCAGAGGGTCGCGTCGCCGGGAAACTAACCCCCACTCCTCACTGATCCAAGGTAACACGCCAGAAGTATCCAGGTAACCCCAGTAGTATCCAGGTATCCCCCTGCGAACGTCGGTACTGGGCTCAAAGAAGGCAGCGAGCAGTCGGGACCCGTAGGCACCGAGCAACCGTCACCCCCTCACGACTTTTCCCGAGACGCTTCAGAGGAACCCTTCCCCACATAGTACTCTCTGTGGGATTCGGCAGGCCCCCCCGTCCTACTGCACTAAGGAAGTTCCGAGACACACTTTTTTTTGTGGAAGACCACCCACCCTCCCTGTCCTGCCTGCTATCCCCGCCGCGACTCCTGGTCCCGGCCCTCCTCCCCGACTTCCTCCTTGTCCCGCTGCGAGTCCCGGACCTCCTCCCCACTACCTACTCCCGCCGCGAGTCCCAGTCCCGGCCTTCCTCCTCCTCCTCCTCTTCCCTAGTCCCGGCGCGAGTCCCGGACCTCCTCCCCACTTCCTAGTCCCGTCGCGAGTCCCGGACCTCCTCCCCTCTTCCTAGTCCCGGCGCGAGTCCCGGACCTCCTCCTTCTCTTCCTTGTCCTGCCGCGAGTCCCAGTCCCGTCGCGAGTCCCGGACTTCCTCCTTCTCTTCCTTGTCCCGCCGCGACTCCCTAGTCCCGTGGCGAGTCCCGGACTTCCTCCTCCTCTTCCTTGTCCCGCCGCGACTCCCTAGTCCCGTGCGCGAGTCCCGGACTTCCTCCTCCTCTTCCTTGTCCCGCCGCGACTCCCTAGTCCCGGCGCGAGAGTCGCGAGTCCCGGACTTCCTCCTCCTCTTCCTTGTCCCGCCGCGACGGACTTCCTCCTCCTCTTCCTTGTCCCGCCGCGACTCCCTAGTCCCGGCCCGGCGCGAGTCCCAGTCCCGTCGCGAGTCCCGGACTTCCTCCTCCTCTTCCTTGTCCCGCCGCGACTCCCTAGTCCCGGCGCGAGTCCCAGTCCCGTCGCGAGTCCCGGACTTCCTCCTCCTCTTCCTTGTCCCGCCGCGACTCCCTAGTCCCGGCGCGAGTCCCAGTCCCGTCGCGAGTCCCGGACTTCCTCCTCCTCTTCCTTGTCCCGCCGCGACTCCCTAGTCCCGGCGCGAGTCCCAGTCCCGTCGCGAGTCCCGGACTTCCTCCTCCTCTTCCTTGTCCCGCCGCGAGTCCCGACCTCTTGTCCCGCTCCCTTGCCCAAGTCCCGACTCCTGGCTGTCTCGACTCCTCGTTGGCCGCCCAGTCTTCCGCATAGGTGGAAATAAATAAATAAATCATTTTTTAAAAATCAATTTTAAAATTAACT
>NC_143429.1:542500-545000 GCF_059467195.1 Physcomitrium patens
GCTTGAACGGCCTCGGCAAACACTTCTCCCCACCCTCCCAAATGAATGAGAGAATGGCTTGACAATACCGAGGCCATCGCCCCCCGCCAAAAATGGTTACTAGCTCTTGGGACTCGCTGCGACGTTACGCGTATCGGCACAAGACCAACCCTCTTTTTCCAGTCGCCCGCGCACCAAAAAAAATTTTGGCAGCGGGACTCACAATCCTTGACAGCCAGCTCACCATATAATACTCGGCGACCCTCCGCGGGACCTCCTCAGAGGGTCGCGTCGCCGGGAAACTAACCCCACTCCTCACTGATCCAAGGTAACACGCCAGAAGTATCCAGGTAACCCCAGTAGTATCCAGGTATCCCCCTGCGAACGTCGGTACTGGGCTCAAAGAAGGCAGCGAGCAGTCGGGACCCGTAGGCACCGAGCAACCGTCACCCCCTCACGACTTTTCCCGAGACGCTTCAGAGGAACCCTTCCCCACATAGTACTCTCTGTGGGATTCGGCAGGCCCCCGTCCTACTGCACTAAGGAAGTTCCGAGACACACTTTTTTTGTGGAAGACCACCCACCCTCCCTGTCCTGCCTGCTATCCCCGCCGCGACTCCTGGTCCCGGCCCTCCTCCCCGACTTCCTCCTTGTCCCGCTGCGAGTCCCGGACCTCCTCCCCACTACCTACTCCCGCCGCGAGTCCCAGTCCCGGCCTTCCTCCTCCTCCTCCTCTTCCCTAGTCCCGGCGCGAGTCCCGGACCTCCTCCCCCACTTCCTAGTCCCGTCGCGAGTCCCGGACCTCCTCCCCCTCTTCCTAGTCCCGGCGCGAGTCCCGGACCTCCTCCTTCTCTTCCTTGTCCCGCCGCGAGTCCCAGTCCCGTCGCGAGTCCCGGACTTCCTCCTTCTCTTCCTTGTCCCGCCGCGACTCCCTAGTCCCGTGGCGAGTCCCGGACTTCCTCCTCCTCTTCCTTGTCCCGCCGCGACTCCCTAGTCCCGGCGCGAGTCCCGGACTTCCTCCTCCTCTTCCTTGTCCCGCCGCGACTCCCTAGTCCCGGCGCGAGTCCCGGACTTCCTCCTCCTCTTCCTTGTCCCGCCGCGACTCCCTAGTCCCGGCGCGAGTCCCAGTCCCGTCGCGAGTCCCGGACTTCCTCCTCCTCTTCCTTGTCCCGCCGCGACTCCCTAGTCCCGGCGCGAGTCCCAGTCCCGTCGCGAGTCCCGGACTTCCTCCTCCTCTTCCTTGTCCCGCCGCGACTCCCTAGTCCCGGCGCGAGTCCCAGTCCCGTCGCGAGTCCCGGACTTCCTCCTCCTCTTCCTTGTCCCGCCGCGACTCCCTAGTCCCGGCGCGAGTCCCAGTCCCGTCGCGAGTCCCGGACTTCCTCCTCCTCTTCCTTGTCCCGCCGCGAGTCCCGACCTCTTGTCCCGCTCCCTTGCCCAAGTCCCGACTCCTGGCTGTCTCGACTCCTCGTTGGCCGCCCAGTCTTCCGCATAGGTGGAAATAAATAAATAAATCATTTTTTAAAAAATCAATTTTAAAATTAACTCCCTGTCTCGACTCCTTGCTGGCCGCCCAGTCTTGCGCCTAGACAGAAATATAAATAAAAATAAAAATAAATTGGTGAATTAAAAATATTAAAGTAATTTAATTAACTGGAATAAGGTAGAAAAATAAAAGGCAGAAGAATACTAAATTGATTTTTTCAAGTGCCACGTGTTACCTTGCTGATGTGGCTGCCACGTGGTAGTCCATGTCATGTCAAAAATCCACTAAATCGTTTACATGTCACTTTGGAGATAAATTTGTGTGTGTGCAATCAATTGGTTGTACAAATATGTTAATGACTTGCTAACTAATGCATCGTACAGGTAATCATTGCCCACTAACTAATCCATCACCACTGAAACTTAATGTCTTCAATTCTTCATCCTTCACACTCCACATCCAATTTATTTTTGTTTGTGTGAATTCTTAAATCTATCTTCTCTTTACATACTCCAAGCCCAACTTTCTAAACCCTTTATATAATCTATGTGAATCCTAGAATCTAGGTTTATATACCCCATGCAAACCCTAAAACCCTAAACCCTAAACCCTAACCCCTAACCCCTAACCCTCAACTCATACTTTGTTCTTTTAATCATACAACCTAGACTCTGAAATTTTAATCTCATAACATATAAACTAGCATTGTAATTTCAAAACCCAACATTTTGTATTGTGACAATACTTGTTTGCAAATATGCATCCTTCATTTACTTTTATTTTTTTAACACTACACTGTGCCACATCAGCACCAAATAGATCAAAATCCTTGATAAATTAACCTCTAACATGTAAATATTATATTCTCCACCCTTTCAGCTTTTATTTTTATTTTTTTTAACTTTTTGAAATGCCACGTCAGCTACCTGGCTGCCCCTGTCACATGACAAATGCTAAGTGGACTGCCATGTCGGAGAAGAAGATGCCACGTCGGAGAAGGTTCAAGCGGATGCAAAATGGATGCAGCACCGGGACTTC
>NC_143429.1:565000-567500 GCF_059467195.1 Physcomitrium patens
AAGGCAAAAAGAGAGGGCAAAAAGCCAACGGCAAATTCCAACCAGACCCCCAGAGGCACACACCACAAAAAGTGAAGCCAGAGAGAGCCAGACAAAGAGAAGGATAGAGAGAGAGGGAGAGTTAGACCCCCCCGGAAGAGAATCATAGGTGCTGCGGCCTTTTTCGGGAATGTGACCAGGAAAGAGAGAAACCGACGAGGCCGATACACACATTAAAAAATGAAAAAGTAACCATCACCGCGAAGGATTTTCCTCAAAAGACAAATCAGCAAGAAGTATGTCCAATCCCGGGGCCCATCGCCCCTCCAAATTAATGGAGGGGTCGGATAGAAATTTATAGAAATGTTACTTTTGTGAAACCCCTAGCCGACGAGAGAACTCTCACCGGTTTCGAAGTTCCATTTTCACATTCCGACCTGGGATGTTATGACTCCTCGGCCCACACTGCGAACGCGTCCCACACCCCTCCAAGTTTATCAGGAATTTCACCTGAGCTTGCAATAGAGATCGAGCGCGGTGGCGGTCACAGTGGTGGTCGACCAGGCGGAGCTTGAACGGCCTCGGCAAACACTTCTCCCCACCCTCCCAAATGAATGAGAGAATGGCTTGACAATACCGAGGCCATCGCCCCCCGCCAAAAATGGTTACTAGCTCTTGGGACTCGCTGCGACGTTACGCGTATCGGCACAAGACCAACCCTCTTTTTCCAGTCGCCCGCGCACCAAAAAAAATTTTGGCAGCGGGACTCACAATCCTTGACAGCCAGCTCACCATATAATACTCGGCGACCCTCCGCGGGACCTCCTCAGAGGGTCGCGTCGCCGGGAAACTAACCCCCACTCCTCACTGATCCAAGGTAACACGCCAGAAGTATCCAGGTAACCCCAGTAGTATCCAGGTATCCCCCTGCGAACGTCGGTACTGGGCTCAAAGAAGGCAGCGAGCAGTCGGGACCCGTAGGCACCGAGCAACCGTCACCCCCTCACGACTTTTCCCGAGACGCTTCAGAGGAACCCTTCCCCACATAGTACTCTCTGTGGGATTCGGCAGGCCCCCCCGTCCTACTGCACTAAGGAAGTTCCGAGACACACTTTTTTTTGTGGAAGACCACCCACCCTCCCTGTCCTGCCTGCTATCCCCGCCGCGACTCCTGGTCCCGGCCCTCCTCCCCGACTTCCTCCTTGTCCCGCTGCGAGTCCCGGACCTCCTCCCCACTACCTACTCCCGCCGCGAGTCCCAGTCCCGGCCTTCCTCCTCCTCCTCCTCTTCCCTAGTCCCGGCGCGAGTCCCGGACCTCCTCCCCCACTTCCTAGTCCCGTCGCGAGTCCCGGACCTCCTCCCCCTCTTCCTAGTCCCGGCGCGAGTCCCGGACCTCCTCCTTCTCTTCCTTGTCCTGCCGCGAGTCCCAGTCCCGTCGCGAGTCCCGGACTTCCTCCTCTCTTCCTTGTCCTTGTCCCGCCGCGACTCCCTAGTCCCGTGGCGAGTCCCGGACTTCCTCCTCCTCTTCCTTGTCCCGCCGCGACTCCCTAGTCCCGTGCGCGAGTCCCGGACTTCCTCCTCCTCTTCCTTGTCCCGCCGCGACTCCCTAGTCCCGGCGCGAGTCCCAGGCGCGAGTCCCGGACTTCCTCCTCCTCTTCCTTGTCCCGCCGCGACTCCCTAGTCCCGGCGCGAGTCCCAGTCCCGTCGCGAGTCCCGGACTTCCTCCTCCTCTTCCTTGTCCCGCCGCGACTCCCTAGTCCCGGCGCGAGTCCCAGTCCCGTCGCGAGTCCCGGACTTCCTCCTCCTCTTCCTTGTCCCGCCGCGACTCCCTAGTCCCGGCGCGAGTCCCAGTCCCGTCGCGAGTCCCGGACTTCCTCCTCCTCTTCCTTGTCCCGCCGCGACTCCCTAGTCCCGGCGCGAGTCCCAGTCCCGTCGCGAGTCCCGGACTTCCTCCTCCTCTTCCTTGTCCCGCCGCGAGTCCCGACCTCTTGTCCCGCTCCCTTGCCCAAGTCCCGACTCCTGGCTGTCTCGACTCCTCGTTGGCCGCCCAGTCTTCCGCATAGGTGGAAATAAATAAATAAATCATTTTTTAAAAATCAATTTTAAAATTAACTCCCTGTCTCGACTCCTTGCTGGCCGCCCAGTCTTGCGCCTAGACAGAAATATAAATAAAAATAAAAATAAATTGGTGAATTAAAAATATTAAAGTAATTTAATTAACTGGAATAAGGTAGAAAAATAAAAGGCAGAAGAATACTAAATTGATTTTTTCAAGTGCCACGTGTTACCTTGCTGATGTGGCTGCCACGTGGTAGTCCATGTCATGTCAAAAATCCACTAAATCGTTTACATGTCACTTTGGAGATAAATTTGTGTGTGTGCAATCAATTGGTTGTACAAATATGTTAATGACTTGCTAACTAATGCATCGTACAGGTAATCATTGCCCACTAACTAATCCATCACCACTGAAACTTAATGTCTTCAATTCTTCATCCTTCACACTCCACATCCAATTTAT
>NC_143429.1:587500-590000 GCF_059467195.1 Physcomitrium patens
TATGGAGTAACCCTCGTTGAACCAAGGCCCCCCGACCCGCTTTGGCTGATCGGGGGGTTCCGGGAGCAAATTCTGGTGGGCGAGTACAGTGGATCCTAGATCGATCGAACAAGGTAACTTCGAAAACAAACTCCCGAATCTTTCCCAAACAGCTCTTCCATAGTTTTTCCAGTCCGCAGCAACGACTCAGGTTTGGATGGGCGAAATCACGACGGCAGCCACAAAAAAATGGATCTCCGACATCACACAACCCGACACACCTAAGTTTCGCGAGGCTCGGCCCCTCTTCCCCTTCGGATGTCCCCCTTCGGTACACCACCACATCATGCCATCCAGTCTGGAGCGTCGCCGACTCCCGTTGGCCAAGGTAGGGCCAACACAAGAGTAGCGGACGAACCAGTCATCTGGTCTTACCGGAGAAAGGGAGAGGTAGACTGCCACCACCAAACCCCACCCAAGCACACACCAGGCAGCAAAAAGCCATCATCCTAAAAGATGGTCCCACTTCACAAGACGAGGAGGTTCCCGTCCTTCATTCCAACCCCAGGTGAGAACACACACACCCTTCTTTGCGATGGATAAAAGGCAAAAAGAGAGGGCAAAAAGCCAACGGCAAATTCCAACCAGACCCCCAGAGGCACACACCACAAAAAGTGAAGCCAGAGAGAGCCAGACAAAGAGAAGGATAGAGAGAGAGGGAGAGTTAGACCCCCGGAAGAGAATCATAGGTGCTGCGGCCTTTTTCGGGAATGTGACCAGGAAAGAGAGAAACCGACGAGGCCGATACACACATTAAAAAATGAAAAAGTAACCATCACCGCGAAGGATTTTCCTCAAAAGACAAATCAGCAAGAAGTATGTCCAATCCTGGGGCCCATCGCCCCTCCAAATTAATGGAGGGGTCGGATAGAAATTTATAGAAATGTTACTTTTGTGAAACCCCTAGCCGACGAGAGAACTCTCACCGGTTTCGAAGTTCCATTTTCACATTCCGACCTGGGATGTTATGACTCCTCGGCCCACACTGCGAACGCGTCCCACCCCCTCCAAGTTTATCAGGAATTTCACCTGAGCTTGCAATAGAGATCGAGCGCGGTGGCGGTCACAGTGGTGGTCGACCAGGCGGAGCTTGAACGGCCTCGGCAAACACTTCTCCCCACCCTCCCAAATGAATGAGAGAATGGCTTGACAATACCGAGGCCATCGCCCCCCGCCAAAAATGGTTACTAGCTCTTGGGACTCGCTGCGACGTTACGCGTATCGGCACAAGACCAACCCTCTTTTTCCAGTCGCCCGCGCACCAAAAAAAATTTTGGCAGCGGGACTCACAATCCTTGACAGCCAGCTCACCATATAATACTCGGCGACCCTCCGCGGGACCTCCTCAGAGGGTCGCGTCGCCGGGAAACTAACCCCCACTCCTCACTGATCCAAGGTAACACGCCAGAAGTATCCAGGTAACCCCAGTAGTATCCAGGTATCCCCCTGCGAACGTCGGTACTGGGCTCAAAGAAGGCAGCGAGCAGTCGGGACCCGTAGGCACCGAGCAACCGTCACCCCCTCACGACTTTTCCCGAGACGCTTCAGAGGAACCCTTCCCCACATAGTACTCTCTGTGGGATTCGGCAGGCCCCCCCGTCCTACTGCACTAAGGAAGTTCCGAGACACACTTTTTTTTGTGGAAGACCACCCACCCTCCCTGTCCTGCCTGCTATCCCCGCCGCGACTCCTGGTCCCGGCCCTCCTCCCCGACTTCCTCCTTGTCCCGCTGCGAGTCCCGGACCTCCTCCCCACTACCTACTCCCGCCGCGAGTCCCAGTCCCGGCCTTCCTCCTCCTCCTCCTCTTCCCTAGTCCCGGCGCGAGTCCCGGACCTCCTCCCCCACTTCCTAGTCCCGTCGCGAGTCCCGGACCTCCTCCCCCTCTTCCTAGTCCCGGCGCGAGTCCCGGACCTCCTCCTTCTCTTCCTTGTCCTGCCGCGAGTCCCAGTCCCGTCGCGAGTCCCGGACTTCCTCCTTCTCTTCCTTGTCCCGCCGCGACTCCCTAGTCCCGTGGCGAGTCCCGGACTTCCTCCTCCTCTTCCTTGTCCCGCCGCGACTCCCTAGTCCCGTGGCGAGTCCCGGACTTCCTCCTCCTCTTCCTTGTCCCGCCGCGACTCCCTAGTCCCGGCGCGAGTCCCGCGAGTCCCGGACTTCCTCCTCCTCTTCCTTGTCCCGCCGCGACTCCCTAGTCCCGGCGCGAGTCCCAGTCCCGTCGCGAGTCCCGGACTTCCTCCTCCTCTTCCTTGTCCCGCCGCGACTCCCTAGTCCCGGCGCGAGTCCTCCCGTCGCGAGTCCCGGACTTCCTCCTCCTCTTCCTTGTCCCGCCGCGACTCCCTAGTCCCGGCGCGAGTCCCAGTCCCGTCGCGAGTCCCGGACTTCCTCCTCCTCTTCCTTGTCCCGCCGCGACTCCCTAGTCCCGGCGCGAGTCCCAGTCCCGTCGCGAGTCCCGGACTTCCTCCT
>NC_143429.1:600000-602500 GCF_059467195.1 Physcomitrium patens
ACCGGTTTCGAAGTTCCATTTTCACATTCCGACCTGGGATGTTATGACTCCTCGGCCCACACTGCGAACGCGTCCCACACCCCTCCAAGTTTATCAGGAATTTCACCTGAGCTTGCAATAGAGATCGAGCGCGGTGGCGGTCACAGTGGTGGTCGACCAGGCGGAGCTTGAACGGCCTCGGCAAACACTTCTCCCCACCCTCCCAAATGAATGAGAGAATGGCTTGACAATACCGAGGCCATCGCCCCCCGCCAAAAATGGTTACTAGCTCTTGGGACTCGCTGCGACGTTACGCGTATCGGCACAAGACCAACCCTCTTTTTCCAGTCGCCCGCGCACCAAAAAAAATTTTGGCAGCGGGACTCACAATCCTTGACAGCCAGCTCACCATATAATACTCGGCGACCCTCCGCGGGACCTCCTCAGAGGGTCGCGTCGCCGGGAAACTAACCCCCACTCCTCACTGATCCAAGGTAACACGCCAGAAGTATCCAGGTAACCCCAGTAGTATCCAGGTATCCCCCTGCGAACGTCGGTACTGGGCTCAAAGAAGGCAGCGAGCAGTCGGGACCCGTAGGCACCGAGCAACCGTCACCCCCTCACGACTTTTCCCGAGACGCTTCAGAGGAACCCTTCCCCACATAGTACTCTCTGTGGGATTCGGCAGGCCCCCCCGTCCTACTGCACTAAGGAAGTTCCGAGACACACTTTTTTTTGTGGAAGACCACCCACCCTCCCTGTCCTGCCTGCTATCCCCGCCGCGACTCCTGGTCCCGGCCCTCCTCCCCGACTTCCTCCTTGTCCCGCTGCGAGTCCCGGACCTCCTCCCCACTACCTACTCCCGCCGCGAGTCCCAGTCCCGGCCTTCCTCCTCCTCCTCCTCTTCCCTAGTCCCGGCGCGAGTCCCGGACCTCCTCCCCACTTCCTAGTCCTAGTCCCGTCGCGAGTCCCGGACCTCCTCCCCTCTTCCTAGTCCCGGCGCGAGTCCCGGACCTCCTCCTTCTCTTCCTTGTCCTGCCGCGAGTCCCAGTCCCGTCGCGAGTCCCGGACTTCCTCCTTCTCTTCCTTGTCCCGCCGCGACTCCCTAGTCCCGTGGCGAGTCCCGGACTTCCTCCTCCTCTTCCTTGTCCCGCCGCGACTCCCTAGTCCCGTGCGCGAGTCCCGGACTTCCTCCTCCTCTTCCTTGTCCCGCCGCGACTCCCTAGTCCCGGCGCGAGTCCCAGTCCCGCGCGAGTCCCGGACTTCCTCCTCCTCTTCCTTGTCCCGCCGCGACTCCCTAGTCCCGGCGCGAGTCCCAGTCCCGTCGCGAGTCCCGGACTTCCTCCTCCTCTTCCTTGTCCCGCCGCGACTCCCTAGTCCCGGCGCGAGTCCCAGTCCCGTCGCGAGTCCCGGACTTCCTCCTCCTCTTCCTTGTCCCGCCGCGACTCCCTAGTCCCGGCGCGAGTCCCAGTCCCGTCGCGAGTCCCGGACTTCCTCCTCCTCTTCCTTGTCCCGCCGCGACTCCCTAGTCCCGGCGCGAGTCCCAGTCCCGTCGCGAGTCCCGGACTTCCTCCTCCTCTTCCTTGTCCCGCCGCGAGTCCCGACCTCTTGTCCCGCTCCCTTGCCCAAGTCCCGACTCCTGGCTGTCTCGACTCCTCGTTGGCCGCCCAGTCTTCCGCATAGGTGGAAATAAATAAATAAATCATTTTTTAAAAATCAATTTTAAAATTAACTCCCTGTCTCGACTCCTTGCTGGCCGCCCAGTCTTGCGCCTAGACAGAAATATAAATAAAAATAAAAATAAATTGGTGAATTAAAAATATTAAAGTAATTTAATTAACTGGAATAAGGTAGAAAAATAAAAGGCAGAAGAATACTAAATTGATTTTTTCAAGTGCCACGTGTTACCTTGCTGATGTGGCTGCCACGTGGTAGTCCATGTCATGTCAAAAATCCACTAAATCGTTTACATGTCACTTTGGAGATAAATTTGTGTGTGTGCAATCAATTGGTTGTACAAATATGTTAATGACTTGCTAACTAATGCATCGTACAGGTAATCATTGCCCACTAACTAATCCATCACCACTGAAACTTAATGTCTTCAATTCTTCATCCTTCACACTCCACATCCAATTTATTTTTGTTTGTGTGAATTCTTAAATCTATCTTCTCTTTACATACTCCAAGCCCAACTTTCTAAACCCTTTATATAATCTATGTGAATCCTAGAATCTAGGTTTATATACCCCATGCAAACCCTAAAACCCTAAACCCTAAACCCTAACCCCTAACCCCTAACCCCTCAACTCATACTTTGTTCTTTTAATCATACAACCTAGACTCTGAAATTTTAATCTCATAACATATAAACTAGCATTGTAATTTCAAAACCCAACATTTTGTATTGTGACAATACTTGTTTGCAAATATGCATCCTTCATTTACTTTTATTTTTTTAACACTACACTGTGCCACATCAGCACCAAATAGATCAAAATCCTTGATAAATTAACCTCTA
>NC_143429.1:622500-625000 GCF_059467195.1 Physcomitrium patens
GCCAAGGTAGGGCCAACACAAGAGTAGCGGACGAACCAGTCATCTGGTCTTACCGGAGAAAGGGAGAGGTAGACTGCCACCACCAAACCCCACCCAAGCACACACCAGGCAGCAAAAAGCCATCATCCTAAAAGATGGTCCCACTTCACAAGACGAGGAGGTTCCCCGTCCTTCATTCCAACCCCAGGTGAGAACACACACACCCTTCTTTGCGATGGATAAAAGGCAAAAAGAGAGGGCAAAAAGCCAACGGCAAATTCCAACCAGACCCCCAGAGGCACACACCACAAAAAGTGAAGCCAGAGAGAGCCAGACAAAGAGAAGGATAGAGAGAGAGGGAGAGTTAGACCCCCGGAAGAGAATCATAGGTGCTGCGGCCTTTTTCGGGAATGTGACCAGGAAAGAGAGAAACCGACGAGGCCGATACACACATTAAAAAATGAAAAAGTAACCATCACCGCGAAGGATTTTCCTCAAAAGACAAATCAGCAAGAAGTATGTCCAATCCCCGGGGCCCATCGCCCCTCCAAATTAATGGAGGGGTCGGATAGAAATTTATAGAAATGTTACTTTTGTGAAACCCCTAGCCGACGAGAGAACTCTCACCGGTTTCGAAGTTCCATTTTCACATTCCGACCTGGGATGTTATGACTCCTCGGCCCACACTGCGAACGCGTCCCACACCCCCTCCAAGTTTATCAGGAATTTCACCTGAGCTTGCAATAGAGATCGAGCGCGGTGGCGGTCACAGTGGTGGTCGACCAGGCGGAGCTTGAACGGCCTCGGCAAACACTTCTCCCCACCCTCCCAAATGAATGAGAGAATGGCTTGACAATACCGAGGCCATCGCCCCCCGCCAAAAATGGTTACTAGCTCTTGGGACTCGCTGCGACGTTACGCGTATCGGCACAAGACCAACCCTCTTTTTCCAGTCGCCCGCGCACCAAAAAAAATTTTGGCAGCGGGACTCACAATCCTTGACAGCCAGCTCACCATATAATACTCGGCGACCCTCCGCGGGACCTCCTCAGAGGGTCGCGTCGCCGGGAAACTAACCCCCACTCCTCACTGATCCAAGGTAACACGCCAGAAGTATCCAGGTAACCCCAGTAGTATCCAGGTATCCCCCTGCGAACGTCGGTACTGGGCTCAAAGAAGGCAGCGAGCAGTCGGGACCCGTAGGCACCGAGCAACCGTCACCCCCTCACGACTTTTCCCGAGACGCTTCAGAGGAACCCTTCCCCACATAGTACTCTCTGTGGGATTCGGCAGGCCCCCGTCCTACTGCACTAAGGAAGTTCCGAGACACACTTTTTTTTGTGGAAGACCACCCACCCTCCCTGTCCTGCCTGCTATCCCCGCCGCGACTCCTGGTCCCGGCCCTCCTCCCCGACTTCCTCCTTGTCCCGCTGCGAGTCCCGGACCTCCTCCCCACTACCTACTCCCGCCGCGAGTCCCAGTCCCGGCCTTCCTCCTCCTCCTCCTCTTCCCTAGTCCCGGCGCGAGTCCCGGACCTCCTCCCCCCACTTCCTAGTCCCGTCGCGAGTCCCGGACCTCCTCCCCTCTTCCTAGTCCCGGCGCGAGTCCCGGACCTCCTCCTTCTCTTCCTTGTCCTGCCGCGAGTCCCAGTCCCGTCGCGAGTCCCGGACTTCCTCCTTCTCTTCCTTGTCCCGCCGCGACTCCCTAGTCCCGTGGCGAGTCCCGGACTTCCTCCTCCTCTTCCTTGTCCCGCCGCGACTCCCTAGTCCCGTGCGCGAGTCCCGGACTTCCTCCTCCTCTTCCTTGTCCCGCCGCGACTCCCTAGTCCCGGCGCGAGTCCCAGTCCCGGCGCGAGTCCCGGACTTCCTCCTCCTCTTCCTTGTCCCGCCGCGACTCCCTAGTCCCGGCGCGAGTCCCAGTCCCGTCGCGAGTCCCGGACTTCCTCCTCCTCTTCCTTGTCCCGCCGCGACTCCCTAGTCCCGGCGCGAGTCCCAGTCCCGTCGCGAGTCCCGGACTTCCTCCTCCTCTTCCTTGTCCCGCCGCGACTCCCTAGTCCCGGCGCGAGTCCCAGTCCCGTCGCGAGTCCCGGACTTCCTCCTCCTCTTCCTTGTCCCGCCGCGACTCCCTAGTCCCGGCGCGAGTCCCAGTCCCGTCGCGAGTCCCGGACTTCCTCCTCCTCTTCCTTGTCCCGCCGCGAGTCCCGACCTCTTGTCCCGCTCCCTTGCCCAAGTCCCGACTCCTGGCTGTCTCGACTCCTCGTTGGCCGCCCAGTCTTCCGCATAGGTGGAAATAAATAAATAAATCATTTTTTAAAAATCAATTTTAAAATTAACTCCCTGTCTCGACTCCTTGCTGGCCGCCCAGTCTTGCGCCTAGACAGAAATATAAATAAAAATAAAAATAAATTGGTGAATTAAAAATATTAAAGTAATTTAATTAACTGGAATAAGGTAGAAAAATAAAAGGCAGAAGAATACTAAATTGATTTTTTCAAGTGCCACGTGTTACCTTGCTGATGTGG
>NC_143429.1:635000-637500 GCF_059467195.1 Physcomitrium patens
CCAAAAAAAATTTTGGCAGCGGGACTCACAATCCTTGACAGCCAGCTCACCATATAATACTCGGCGACCCTCCGCGGGACCTCCTCAGAGGGTCGCGTCGCCGGGAAACTAACCCCCACTCCTCACTGATCCAAGGTAACACGCCAGAAGTATCCAGGTAACCCCAGTAGTATCCAGGTATCCCCCTGCGAACGTCGGTACTGGGCTCAAAGAAGGCAGCGAGCAGTCGGGACCCGTAGGCACCGAGCAACCGTCACCCCCTCACGACTTTTCCCGAGACGCTTCAGAGGAACCCTTCCCCACATAGTACTCTCTGTGGGATTCGGCAGGCCCCCGTCCTACTGCACTAAGGAAGTTCCGAGACACACTTTTTTTTGTGGAAGACCACCCACCCTCCCTGTCCTGCCTGCTATCCCCGCCGCGACTCCTGGTCCCGGCCCTCCTCCCCGACTTCCTCCTTGTCCCGCTGCGAGTCCCGGACCTCCTCCCCACTACCTACTCCCGCCGCGAGTCCCAGTCCCGGCCTTCCTCCTCCTCCTCCTCTTCCCTAGTCCCGGCGCGAGTCCCGGACCTCCTCCCCCACTTCCTAGTCCCGTCGCGAGTCCCGGACCTCCTCCCCTCTTCCTAGTCCCGGCGCGAGTCCCGGACCTCCTCCTTCTCTTCCTTGTCCTGCCGCGAGTCCCAGTCCCGTCGCGAGTCCCGGACTTCCTCCTTCTCTTCCTTGTCCCGCCGCGACTCCCTAGTCCCGTGGCGAGTCCCGGACTTCCTCCTCCTCTTCCTTGTCCCGCCGCGACTCCCTAGTCCCGTGCGCGAGTCCCGGACTTCCTCCTCCTCTTCCTTGTCCCGCCGCGACTCCCTAGTCCCGGCGCGAGTCCCAGTCCCGTCGCGAGTCCCGGACTTCCTCCTCCTCTTCCTTGTCCCGCCGCGACTCCCTAGTCCCGGCGCGAGTCCCAGTCCCGTCGCGAGTCCCGGACTTCCTCCTCCTCTTCCTTGTCCCGCCGCGACTCCCTAGTCCCGGCGCGAGTCCCAGTCCCGTCGCGAGTCCCGGACTTCCTCCTCCTCTTCCTTGTCCCGCCGCGACTCCCTAGTCCCGGCGCGAGTCCCAGTCCCGTCGCGAGTCCCGGACTTCCTCCTCCTCTTCCTTGTCCCGCCGCGACTCCCTAGTCCCGGCGCGAGTCCCAGTCCCGTCGCGAGTCCCGGACTTCCTCCTCCTCTTCCTTGTCCCGCCGCGAGTCCCGACCTCTTGTCCCGCTCCCTTGCCCAAGTCCCGACTCCTGGCTGTCTCGACTCCTCGTTGGCCGCCCAGTCTTCCGCATAGGTGGAAATAAATAAATAAATCATTTTTTAAAAATCAATTTTAAAATTAACTCCCTGTCTCGACTCCTTGCTGGCCGCCCAGTCTTGCGCCTAGACAGAAATATAAATAAAAATAAAAATAAATTGGTGAATTAAAAATATTAAAGTAATTTAATTAACTGGAATAAGGTAGAAAAATAAAAGGCAGAAGAATACTAAATTGATTTTTTCAAGTGCCACGTGTTACCTTGCTGATGTGGCTGCCACGTGGTAGTCCATGTCATGTCAAAAATCCACTAAATCGTTTACATGTCACTTTGGAGATAAATTTGTGTGTGTGCAATCAATTGGTTGTACAAATATGTTAATGACTTGCTAACTAATGCATCGTACAGGTAATCATTGCCCACTAACTAATCCATCACCACTGAAACTTAATGTCTTCAATTCTTCATCCTTCACACTCCACATCCAATTTATTTTTGTTTGTGTGAATTCTTAAATCTATCTTCTCTTTACATACTCCAAGCCCAACTTTCTAAACCCTTTATATAATCTATGTGAATCCTAGAATCTAGGTTTATATACCCCATGCAAACCCTAAAACCCTAAACCCTAAACCCTAACCCCTAACCCCCCCTCAACTCATACTTTGTTCTTTTAATCATACAACCTAGACTCTGAAATTTTAATCTCATAACATATAAACTAGCATTGTAATTTCAAAACCCAACATTTTGTATTGTGACAATACTTGTTTGCAAATATGCATCCTTCATTTACTTTTATTTTTTTAACACTACACTGTGCCACATCAGCACCAAATAGATCAAAATCCTTGATAAATTAACCTCTAACATGTAAATATTATATTCTCCACCCTTTCAGCTTTTATTTTTATTTTTTTTAACTTTTTGAAATGCCACGTCAGCTACCTGGCTGCCCTGTCACATGACAAATGCTAAGTGGACTGCCATGTCGGAGAAGAAGATGCCACGTCGGAGAAGGTTCAAGCGGATGCAAAATGGATGCAGCACCGGGACTTCCCGGGAGGTCACCCATCCCAGTACTATTCCGGCCCAAAGGCGCTTAACTTCAGAGTTCTGATGGGATCTGGTGTAGTAGCCTTGGTATGACCGCATCACGTCAATAGCCCTGAACCGTTATCTCTTTATTCCTTCCCTCCTGGTCGCAATTGCTTGCT
>NC_143429.1:645000-647500 GCF_059467195.1 Physcomitrium patens
ATGGCCTGTATCTCTCTCCCAACATCCGGCTGGAACAAACCCCCAGAACTTCCTGCGAAGTTGACCCCTCCATCACCTCATCCGATCGATTTCATCCACCTCTCGCCTCCTACCTCCGCACCACCTGAAGTACATTCTAAGCCCTGGCCCCAAACCTTTGACGGAGAGGGGGGTCGATAGTCCACTTCTTAAGCAATAGTCCGGTGGGGGAGAAACGGCTAACCCGCACCTTATATTGACATAGGCTAGCATATGGAGTAACCCTCGTTGAACCAAGGCCCCCCGACCCGCTTTGGCTGATCGGGGGGTTCCGGGAGCAAATTCTGGTGGGCGAGTACAGTGGATCCTAGATCGATCGAACAAGGTAACTTCGAAAACAAACTCCCGAATCTTTCCCAAACAGCTCTTCCATAGTTTTTCCAGTCCGCAGCAACGACTCAGGTTTGATGGGCGAAATCACGACGGCAGCCACAAAAAAATGGATCTCCGACATCACACAACCCGACACACCTAAGTTTCGCGAGGCTCGGCCCCTCTTCCCCTTCGGATGTCCCCCTTCGGTACACCACCACATCATGCCATCCAGTCTGGAGCGTCGCCGACTCCCGTTGGCCAAGGTAGGGCCAACACAAGAGTAGCGGACGAACCAGTCATCTGGTCTTACCGGAGAAAGGGAGAGGTAGACTGCCACCACCAAACCCCACCCAAGCACACACCAGGCAGCAAAAAGCCATCATCCTAAAAGATGGTCCCACTTCACAAGACGAGGAGGTTCCCCGTCCTTCATTCCAACCCCAGGTGAGAACACACACACCCTTCTTTGCGATGGATAAAAGGCAAAAAGAGAGGGCAAAAAGCCAACGGCAAATTCCAACCAGACCCCCAGAGGCACACACCACAAAAAGTGAAGCCAGAGAGAGCCAGACAAAGAGAAGGATAGAGAGAGAGGGAGAGTTAGACCCCCGGAAGAGAATCATAGGTGCTGCGGCCTTTTTCGGGAATGTGACCAGGAAAGAGAGAAACCGACGAGGCCGATACACACATTAAAAAATGAAAAAGTAACCATCACCGCGAAGGATTTTCCTCAAAAGACAAATCAGCAAGAAGTATGTCCAATCCTGGGGCCCATCGCCCCTCCAAATTAATGGAGGGTCGGATAGAAATTTATAGAAATGTTACTTTTGTGAAACCCCTAGCCGACGAGAGAACTCTCACCGGTTTCGAAGTTCCATTTTCACATTCCGACCTGGGATGTTATGACTCCTCGGCCCACACTGCGAACGCGTCCCACACCCCCTCCAAGTTTATCAGGAATTTCACCTGAGCTTGCAATAGAGATCGAGCGCGGTGGCGGTCACAGTGGTGGTCGACCAGGCGGAGCTTGAACGGCCTCGGCAAACACTTCTCCCCACCCTCCCAAATGAATGAGAGAATGGCTTGACAATACCGAGGCCATCGCCCCCCGCCAAAAATGGTTACTAGCTCTTGGGACTCGCTGCGACGTTACGCGTATCGGCACAAGACCAACCCTCTTTTTCCAGTCGCCCGCGCACCAAAAAAAATTTTGGCAGCGGGACTCACAATCCTTGACAGCCAGCTCACCATATAATACTCGGCGACCCTCCGCGGGACCTCCTCAGAGGGTCGCGTCGCCGGGAAACTAACCCCCACTCCTCACTGATCCAAGGTAACACGCCAGAAGTATCCAGGTAACCCCAGTAGTATCCAGGTATCCCCCTGCGAACGTCGGTACTGGGCTCAAAGAAGGCAGCGAGCAGTCGGGACCCGTAGGCACCGAGCAACCGTCACCCCCTCACGACTTTTCCCGAGACGCTTCAGAGGAACCCTTCCCCACATAGTACTCTCTGTGGGATTCGGCAGGCCCCCGTCCTACTGCACTAAGGAAGTTCCGAGACACACTTTTTTTGTGGAAGACCACCCACCCTCCCTGTCCTGCCTGCTATCCCCGCCGCGACTCCTGGTCCCGGCCCTCCTCCCCGACTTCCTCCTTGTCCCGCTGCGAGTCCCGGACCTCCTCCCCACTACCTACTCCCGCCGCGAGTCCCAGTCCCGGCCTTCCTCCTCCTCCTCCTCTTCCCTAGTCCCGGCGCGAGTCCCGGACCTCCTCCCCCACTTCCTAGTCCCGTCGCGAGTCCCGGACCTCCTCCCCCTCTTCCTAGTCCCGGCGCGAGTCCCGGACCTCCTCCTTCTCTTCCTTGTCCCGCCGCGAGTCCCAGTCCCGTCGCGAGTCCCGGACTTCCTCCTTCTCTTCCTTGTCCCGCCGCGACTCCCTAGTCCCGTGGCGAGTCCCGGACTTCCTCCTCCTCTTCCTTGTCCCGCCGCGACTCCCTAGTCCCGGCGCGAGTCCCGGACTTCCTCCTCCTCTTCCTTGTCCCGCCGCGACTCCCTAGTCCCGGCGCGAGTCCCGGACTTCCTCCTCCTCTTCCTTGTCCCGCCGCGACTCCCTAGTCCCGGCGCGAGTCCCAGTCCCGTCGCGAGT
>NC_143429.1:657500-660000 GCF_059467195.1 Physcomitrium patens
ATAGGTGCTGCGGCCTTTTTCGGGAATGTGACCAGGAAAGAGAGAAACCGACGAGGCCGATACACACATTAAAAATGAAAAAGTAACCATCACCGCGAAGGATTTTCCTCAAAAGACAAATCAGCAAGAAGTATGTCCAATCCTGGGGCCCATCGCCCCTCCAAATTAATGGAGGGGTCGGATAGAAATTTATAGAAATGTTACTTTTGTGAAACCCCTAGCCGACGAGAGAACTCTCACCGGTTTCGAAGTTCCATTTTCACATTCCGACCTGGGATGTTATGACTCCTCGGCCCACACTGCGAACGCGTCCCACACCCCCTCCAAGTTTATCAGGAATTTCACCTGAGCTTGCAATAGAGATCGAGCGCGGTGGCGGTCACAGTGGTGGTCGACCAGGCGGAGCTTGAACGGCCTCGGCAAACACTTCTCCCCACCCTCCCAAATGAATGAGAGAATGGCTTGACAATACCGAGGCCATCGCCCCCCGCCAAAAATGGTTACTAGCTCTTGGGACTCGCTGCGACGTTACGCGTATCGGCACAAGACCAACCCTCTTTTTCCAGTCGCCCGCGCACCAAAAAAAATTTTGGCAGCGGGACTCACAATCCTTGACAGCCAGCTCACCATATAATACTCGGCGACCCTCCGCGGGACCTCCTCAGAGGGTCGCGTCGCCGGGAAACTAACCCCCACTCCTCACTGATCCAAGGTAACACGCCAGAAGTATCCAGGTAACCCCAGTAGTATCCAGGTATCCCCCCTGCGAACGTCGGTACTGGGCTCAAAGAAGGCAGCGAGCAGTCGGGACCCGTAGGCACCGAGCAACCGTCACCCCCTCACGACTTTTCCCGAGACGCTTCAGAGGAACCCTTCCCCACATAGTACTCTCTGTGGGATTCGGCAGGCCCCCGTCCTACTGCACTAAGGAAGTTCCGAGACACACTTTTTTTTGTGGAAGACCACCCACCCTCCCTGTCCTGCCTGCTATCCCCGCCGCGACTCCTGGTCCCGGCCCTCCTCCCCGACTTCCTCCTTGTCCCGCTGCGAGTCCCGGACCTCCTCCCCACTACCTACTCCCGCCGCGAGTCCCAGTCCCGGCCTTCCTCCTCCTCCTCCTCTTCCCTAGTCCCGGCGCGAGTCCCGGACCTCCTCCCCACTTCCTAGTCCCGTCGCGAGTCCCGGACCTCCTCCCCTCTTCCTAGTCCCGGCGCGAGTCCCGGACCTCCTCCTTCTCTTCCTTGTCCTGCCGCGAGTCCCAGTCCCGTCGCGAGTCCCGGACTTCCTCCTTCTCTTCCTTGTCCCGCCGCGACTCCCTAGTCCCGTGGCGAGTCCCGGACTTCCTCCTCCTCTTCCTTGTCCCGCCGCGACTCCCTAGTCCCGTGCGCGAGTCCCGGACTTCCTCCTCCTCTTCCTTGTCCCGCCGCGACTCCCTAGTCCCGGCGCGTCCCAGTCCCGTCGCGAGTCCCGGACTTCCTCCTCCTCTTCCTTGTCCCGCCGCGACTCCCTAGTCCCGGCGCGAGTCCCAGTCCCGTCGCGAGTCCCGGACTTCCTCCTCCTCTTCCTTGTCCCGCCGCGACTCCCTAGTCCCGGCGCGAGTCCCAGTCCCGTCGCGAGTCCCGGACTTCCTCCTCCTCTTCCTTGTCCCGCCGCGACTCCCTAGTCCCGGCGCGAGTCCCAGTCCCGTCGCGAGTCCCGGACTTCCTCCTCCTCTTCCTTGTCCCGCCGCGACTCCCTAGTCCCGGCGCGAGTCCCAGTCCCGTCGCGAGTCCCGGACTTCCTCCTCCTCTTCCTTGTCCCGCCGCGAGTCCCGACCTCTTGTCCCGCTCCCTTGCCCAAGTCCCGACTCCTGGCTGTCTCGACTCCTCGTTGGCCGCCCAGTCTTCCGCATAGGTGGAAATAAATAAATAAATCATTTTTTAAAAATCAATTTTAAAATTAACTCCCTGTCTCGACTCCTTGCTGGCCGCCCAGTCTTGCGCCTAGACAGAAATATAAATAAAAATAAAAATAAATTGGTGAATTAAAAATATTAAAGTAATTTAATTAACTGGAATAAGGTAGAAAAATAAAAGGCAGAAGAATACTAAATTGATTTTTTCAAGTGCCACGTGTTACCTTGCTGATGTGGCTGCCACGTGGTAGTCCATGTCATGTCAAAAATCCACTAAATCGTTTACATGTCACTTTGGAGATAAATTTGTGTGTGTGCAATCAATTGGTTGTACAAATATGTTAATGACTTGCTAACTAATGCATCGTACAGGTAATCATTGCCCACTAACTAATCCATCACCACTGAAACTTAATGTCTTCAATTCTTCATCCTTCACACTCCACATCCAATTTATTTTTGTTTGTGTGAATTCTTAAATCTATCTTCTCTTTACATACTCCAAGCCCAACTTTCTAAACCCTTTATATAATCTATGTGAATCCTAGAATCTAGGTTTATATACCCCATGCAAACCCTAAAACCCTAAACCCTAAACCCTAACCC
>NC_143429.1:680000-682500 GCF_059467195.1 Physcomitrium patens
AAACAGCTCTTCCATAGTTTTTCCAGTCCGCAGCAACGACTCAGGTTTGGATGGGCGAAATCACGACGGCAGCCACAAAAAAATGGATCTCCGACATCACACAACCCGACACACCTAAGTTTCGCGAGGCTCGGCCCCTCTTCCCCTTCGGATGTCCCCCTTCGGTACACCACCACATCATGCCATCCAGTCTGGAGCGTCGCCGACTCCCGTTGGCCAAGGTAGGGCCAACACAAGAGTAGCGGACGAACCAGTCATCTGGTCTTACCGGAGAAAGGGAGAGGTAGACTGCCACCACCAAACCCCACCCAAGCACACACCAGGCAGCAAAAAGCCATCATCCTAAAAGATGGTCCCACTTCACAAGACGAGGAGGTTCCCGTCCTTCATTCCAACCCCAGGTGAGAACACACACACCCTTCTTTGCGATGGATAAAAGGCAAAAAGAGAGGGCAAAAAGCCAACGGCAAATTCCAACCAGACCCCCAGAGGCACACACCACAAAAAGTGAAGCCAGAGAGAGCCAGACAAAGAGAAGGATAGAGAGAGAGGGAGAGTTAGACCCCCGGAAGAGAATCATAGGTGCTGCGGCCTTTTTCGGGAATGTGACCAGGAAAGAGAGAAACCGACGAGGCCGATACACACATTAAAAAATGAAAAAGTAACCATCACCGCGAAGGATTTTCCTCAAAAGACAAATCAGCAAGAAGTATGTCCAATCCCTGGGGCCCATCGCCCCTCCAAATTAATGGAGGGGTCGGATAGAAATTTATAGAAATGTTACTTTTGTGAAACCCCTAGCCGACGAGAGAACTCTCACCGGTTTCGAAGTTCCATTTTCACATTCCGACCTGGGATGTTATGACTCCTCGGCCCACACTGCGAACGCGTCCCACACCCCTCCAAGTTTATCAGGAATTTCACCTGAGCTTGCAATAGAGATCGAGCGCGGTGGCGGTCACAGTGGTGGTCGACCAGGCGGAGCTTGAACGGCCTCGGCAAACACTTCTCCCCACCCTCCCAAATGAATGAGAGAATGGCTTGACAATACCGAGGCCATCGCCCCCCGCCAAAAATGGTTACTAGCTCTTGGGACTCGCTGCGACGTTACGCGTATCGGCACAAGACCAACCCTCTTTTTCCAGTCGCCCGCGCACCAAAAAAAATTTTGGCAGCGGGACTCACAATCCTTGACAGCCAGCTCACCATATAATACTCGGCGACCCTCCGCGGGACCTCCTCAGAGGGTCGCGTCGCCGGGAAACTAACCCCCACTCCTCACTGATCCAAGGTAACACGCCAGAAGTATCCAGGTAACCCCAGTAGTATCCAGGTATCCCCCTGCGAACGTCGGTACTGGGCTCAAAGAAGGCAGCGAGCAGTCGGGACCCGTAGGCACCGAGCAACCGTCACCCCCTCACGACTTTTCCCGAGACGCTTCAGAGGAACCCTTCCCCACATAGTACTCTCTGTGGGATTCGGCAGGCCCCCCCGTCCTACTGCACTAAGGAAGTTCCGAGACACACTTTTTTTTGTGGAAGACCACCCACCCTCCCTGTCCTGCCTGCTATCCCCGCCGCGACTCCTGGTCCCGGCCCTCCTCCCCGACTTCCTCCTTGTCCCGCTGCGAGTCCCGGACCTCCTCCCCACTACCTACTCCCGCCGCGAGTCCCAGTCCCGGCCTTCCTCCTCCTCCTCCTCTTCCCTAGTCCCGGCGCGAGTCCCGGACCTCCTCCCCCACTTCCTAGTCCCGTCGCGAGTCCCGGACCTCCTCCCCCTCTTCCTAGTCCCGGCGCGAGTCCCGGACCTCCTCCTTCTCTTCCTTGTCCTGCCGCGAGTCCCAGTCCCGTCGCGAGTCCCGGACTTCCTCCTTCTCTTCCTTGTCCCGCCGCGACTCCCTAGTCCCGTGGCGAGTCCCGGACTTCCTCCTCCTCTTCCTTGTCCCGCCGCGACTCCCTAGTCCCGTGCGCGAGTCCCGGACTTCCTCCTCCTCTTCCTTGTCCCGCCGCGACTCCCTAGTCCCGGCGCGAGTCCCAGTCCCGTCGCGAGTCCCGGACTTCCTCCTCCTCTTCCTTGTCCCGCCGCGACTCCCTAGTCCCGGCGCGAGTCCCAGTCCCGTCGCGAGTCCCGGACTTCCTCCTCCTCTTCCTTGTCCCGCCGCGACTCCCTAGTCCCGGCGCGAGTCCCAGTCCCGTCGCGAGTCCCGGACTTCCTCCTCCTCTTCCTTGTCCCGCCGCGACTCCCTAGTCCCGGCGCGAGTCCCAGTCCCGTCGCGAGTCCCGGACTTCCTCCTCCTCTTCCTTGTCCCGCCGCGACTCCCTAGTCCCGGCGCGAGCCAGTCCCGTCGCGAGTCCCGGACTCCCTCCTCCTCTTCCTTGTCCCGCCGCGAGTCCCGACCTCTTGTCCCGCTCCCTTGCCCAAGTCCCGACTCCTGGCTGTCTCGACTCCTCGTTGGCCGCCCAGTCTTCCGCATAGGTGGAAATAAATAAATAAATCATTT
>NC_143429.1:692500-695000 GCF_059467195.1 Physcomitrium patens
CAGTGGTGGTCGACCAGGCGGAGCTTGAACGGCCTCGGCAAACACTTCTCCCCACCCTCCCAAATGAATGAGAGAATGGCTTGACAATACCGAGGCCATCGCCCCCCGCCAAAAATGGTTACTAGCTCTTGGGACTCGCTGCGACGTTACGCGTATCGGCACAAGACCAACCCTCTTTTTCCAGTCGCCCGCGCACCAAAAAAAATTTTGGCAGCGGGACTCACAATCCTTGACAGCCAGCTCACCATATAATACTCGGCGACCCTCCGCGGGACCTCCTCAGAGGGTCGCGTCGCCGGGAAACTAACCCCCACTCCTCACTGATCCAAGGTAACACGCCAGAAGTATCCAGGTAACCCCAGTAGTATCCAGGTATCCCCCTGCGAACGTCGGTACTGGGCTCAAAGAAGGCAGCGAGCAGTCGGGACCCGTAGGCACCGAGCAACCGTCACCCCCTCACGACTTTTCCCGAGACGCTTCAGAGGAACCCTTCCCCACATAGTACTCTCTGTGGGATTCGGCAGGCCCCCGTCCTACTGCACTAAGGAAGTTCCGAGACACACTTTTTTTGTGGAAGACCACCCACCCTCCCTGTCCTGCCTGCTATCCCCGCCGCGACTCCTGGTCCCGGCCCTCCTCCCCGACTTCCTCCTTGTCCCGCTGCGAGTCCCGGACCTCCTCCCCACTACCTACTCCCGCCGCGAGTCCCAGTCCCGGCCTTCCTCCTCCTCCTCCTCTTCCCTAGTCCCGGCGCGAGTCCCGGACCTCCTCCCCCACTTCCTAGTCCCGTCGCGAGTCCCGGACCTCCTCCCCTCTTCCTAGTCCCGGCGCGAGTCCCGGACCTCCTCCTTCTCTTCCTTGTCCTGCCGCGAGTCCCAGTCCCGTCGCGAGTCCCGGACTTCCTCCTTCTCTTCCTTGTCCCGCCGCGACTCCCTAGTCCCGTGGCGAGTCCCGGACTTCCTCCTCCTCTTCCTTGTCCCGCCGCGACTCCCTAGTCCCGTGCGCGAGTCCCGGACTTCCTCCTCCTCTTCCTTGTCCCGCCGCGACTCCCTAGTCCCGGCGCGAGTCCCAGTCCCGTCGCGAGTCCCGGACTTCCTCCTCCTCTTCCTTGTCCCGCCGCGACTCCCTAGTCCCGGCGCGAGTCCCAGTCCCGTCGCGAGTCCCGGACTTCCTCCTCCTCTTCCTTGTCCCGCCGCGACTCCCTAGTCCCGGCGCGAGTCCCAGTCCCGTCGCGAGTCCCGGACTTCCTCCTCCTCTTCCTTGTCCCGCCGCGACTCCCTAGTCCCGGCGCGAGTCCCAGTCCCGTCGCGAGTCCCGGACTTCCTCCTCCTCTTCCTTGTCCCGCCGCGACTCCCTAGTCCCGGCGCGAGTCCCAGTCCCGTCGCGAGTCCCGGACTTCCTCCTCCTCTTCCTTGTCCCGCCGCGAGTCCCGACCTCTTGTCCCGCCCGCTCCCTTGCCCAAGTCCCGACTCCTGGCTGTCTCGACTCCTCGTTGGCCGCCCAGTCTTCCGCATAGGTGGAAATAAATAAATAAATCATTTTTTAAAAAATCAATTTTAAAATTAACTCCCTGTCTCGACTCCTTGCTGGCCGCCCAGTCTTGCGCCTAGACAGAAATATAAATAAAAATAAAAATAAATTGGTGAATTAAAAATATTAAAGTAATTTAATTAACTGGAATAAGGTAGAAAAATAAAAGGCAGAAGAATACTAAATTGATTTTTTCAAGTGCCACGTGTTACCTTGCTGATGTGGCTGCCACGTGGTAGTCCATGTCATGTCAAAAATCCACTAAATCGTTTACATGTCACTTTGGAGATAAATTTGTGTGTGTGCAATCAATTGGTTGTACAAATATGTTAATGACTTGCTAACTAATGCATCGTACAGGTAATCATTGCCCACTAACTAATCCATCACCACTGAAACTTAATGTCTTCAATTCTTCATCCTTCACACTCCACATCCAATTTATTTTTGTTTGTGTGAATTCTTAAATCTATCTTCTCTTTACATACTCCAAGCCCAACTTTCTAAACCCTTTATATAATCTATGTGAATCCTAGAATCTAGGTTTATATACCCCATGCAAACCCTAAAACCCTAAACCCTAAACCCTAACCCTAACCCCTAACCCCTCAACTCATACTTTGTTCTTTTAATCATACAACCTAGACTCTGAAATTTTAATCTCATAACATATAAACTAGCATTGTAATTTCAAAACCCAACATTTTGTATTGTGACAATACTTGTTTGCAAATATGCATCCTTCATTTACTTTTATTTTTTTAACACTACACTGTGCCACATCAGCACCAAATAGATCAAAATCCTTGATAAATTAACCTCTAACATGTAAATATTATATTCTCCACCCTTTCAGCTTTTATTTTTATTTTTTTTAACTTTTTGAAATGCCACGTCAGCTACCTGGCTGCCCCTGTCACATGACAAATGCTAAGTGGACTGCCATGTCGGAGAAGAAGATGCCACGTCG
>NC_143429.1:715000-717500 GCF_059467195.1 Physcomitrium patens
AGGTTCCCCGTCCTTCATTCCAACCCCAGGTGAGAACACACACACCCTTCTTTGCGATGGATAAAAGGCAAAAAGAGAGGGCAAAAAAGCCAACGGCAAATTCCAACCAGACCCCCAGAGGCACACACCACAAAAAGTGAAGCCAGAGAGAGCCAGACAAAGAGAAGGATAGAGAGAGAGGGAGAGTTAGACCCCCCCGGAAGAGAATCATAGGTGCTGCGGCCTTTTTCGGGAATGTGACCAGGAAAGAGAGAAACCGACGAGGCCGATACACACATTAAAAAATGAAAAAGTAACCATCACCGCGAAGGATTTTCCTCAAAAGACAAATCAGCAAGAAGTATGTCCAATCCCGGGGCCCATCGCCCCTCCAAATTAATGGAGGGGTCGGATAGAAATTTATAGAAATGTTACTTTTGTGAAACCCCTAGCCGACGAGAGAACTCTCACCGGTTTCGAAGTTCCATTTTCACATTCCGACCTGGGATGTTATGACTCCTCGGCCCACACTGCGAACGCGTCCCACACCCCCTCCAAGTTTATCAGGAATTTCACCTGAGCTTGCAATAGAGATCGAGCGCGGTGGCGGTCACAGTGGTGGTCGACCAGGCGGAGCTTGAACGGCCTCGGCAAACACTTCTCCCCACCCTCCCAAATGAATGAGAGAATGGCTTGACAATACCGAGGCCATCGCCCCCCGCCAAAAATGGTTACTAGCTCTTGGGACTCGCTGCGACGTTACGCGTATCGGCACAAGACCAACCCTCTTTTTCCAGTCGCCCGCGCACCAAAAAAAATTTTGGCAGCGGGACTCACAATCCTTGACAGCCAGCTCACCATATAATACTCGGCGACCCTCCGCGGGACCTCCTCAGAGGGTCGCGTCGCCGGGAAACTAACCCCCACTCCTCACTGATCCAAGGTAACACGCCAGAAGTATCCAGGTAACCCCAGTAGTATCCAGGTATCCCCCTGCGAACGTCGGTACTGGGCTCAAAGAAGGCAGCGAGCAGTCGGGACCCGTAGGCACCGAGCAACCGTCACCCCCTCACGACTTTTCCCGAGACGCTTCAGAGGAACCCTTCCCCACATAGTACTCTCTGTGGGATTCGGCAGGCCCCCGTCCTACTGCACTAAGGAAGTTCCGAGACACACTTTTTTTTGTGGAAGACCACCCACCCTCCCTGTCCTGCCTGCTATCCCCGCCGCGACTCCTGGTCCCGGCCCTCCTCCCCGACTTCCTCCTTGTCCCGCTGCGAGTCCCGGACCTCCTCCCCACTACCTACTCCCGCCGCGAGTCCCAGTCCCGGCCTTCCTCCTCCTCCTCCTCTTCCCTAGTCCCGGCGCGAGTCCCGGACCTCCTCCCCCCACTTCCTAGTCCCGTCGCGAGTCCCGGACCTCCTCCCCTCTTCCTAGTCCCGGCGCGAGTCCCGGACCTCCTCCTTCTCTTCCTTGTCCTGCCGCGAGTCCCAGTCCCGTCGCGAGTCCCGGACTTCCTCCTTCTCTTCCTTGTCCCGCCGCGACTCCCTAGTCCCGTGGCGAGTCCCGGACTTCCTCCTCCTCTTCCTTGTCCCGCCGCGACTCCCTAGTCCCGTGCGCGAGTCCCGGACTTCCTCCTCCTCTTCCTTGTCCCGCCGCGACTCCCTAGTCCCGGCGCGAGTCCCAGTCCCGTCGCGAGTCCCGGACTTCCTCCTCCTCTTCCTTGTCCCGCCGCGACTCCCTAGTCCCGGCGCGAGTCCCAGTCCCGTCGCGAGTCCCGGACTTCCTCCTCCTCTTCCTTGTCCCGCCGCGACTCCCTAGTCCCGGCGCGAGTCCCAGTCCCGTCGCGAGTCCCGGACTTCCTCCTCCTCTTCCTTGTCCCGCCGCGACTCCCTAGTCCCGGCGCGAGTCCCAGTCCCGTCGCGAGTCCCGGACTTCCTCCTCCTCTTCCTTGTCCCGCCGCGACTCCCTAGTCCCGGCGCGAGTCCCAGTCCCGTCGCGAGTCCCGGACTTCCTCCTCCTCTTCCTTGTCCCGCCGCGAGTCCCGACCTCTTGTCCCGCTCCCTTGCCCAAGTCCCGACTCCTGGCTGTCTCGACTCCTCGTTGGCCGCCCAGTCTTCCGCATAGGTGGAAATAAATAAATAAATCATTTTTTAAAAATCAATTTTAAAATTAACTCCCTGTCTCGACTCCTTGCTGGCCGCCCAGTCTTGCGCCTAGACAGAAATATAAATAAAAATAAAAATAAATTGGTGAATTAAAAATATTAAAGTAATTTAATTAACTGGAATAAGGTAGAAAAATAAAAGGCAGAAGAATACTAAATTGATTTTTTCAAGTGCCACGTGTTACCTTGCTGATGTGGCTGCCACGTGGTAGTCCATGTCATGTCAAAAATCCACTAAATCGTTTACATGTCACTTTGGAGATAAATTTGTGTGTGTGCAATCAATTGGTTGTACAAATATGTTAATGACTTGCTAACTAATGCATCGTACAGGTAATCATTGCCCACTAACTA
>NC_143429.1:737500-740000 GCF_059467195.1 Physcomitrium patens
TAGTCCACTTCTTAAGCAATAGTCCGGTGGGGGAGAAACGGCTAACCCGCACCTTATATTGACATAGGCTAGCATATGGAGTAACCCTCGTTGAACCAAGGCCCCCCGACCCGCTTTGGCTGATCGGGGGGTTCCGGGAGCAAATTCTGGTGGGCGAGTACAGTGGATCCTAGATCGATCGAACAAGGTAACTTCGAAAACAAACTCCCGAATCTTTCCCAAACAGCTCTTCCATAGTTTTTCCAGTCCGCAGCAACGACTCAGGTTTGGATGGGCGAAATCACGACGGCAGCCACAAAAAAATGGATCTCCGACATCACACAACCCGACACACCTAAGTTTCGCGAGGCTCGGCCCCTCTTCCCCTTCGGATGTCCCCCTTCGGTACACCACCACATCATGCCATCCAGTCTGGAGCGTCGCCGACTCCCGTTGGCCAAGGTAGGGCCAACACAAGAGTAGCGGACGAACCAGTCATCTGGTCTTACCGGAGAAAGGGAGAGGTAGACTGCCACCACCAAACCCCACCCAAGCACACACCAGGCAGCAAAAAGCCATCATCCTAAAAGATGGTCCCACTTCACAAGACGAGGAGGTTCCCGTCCTTCATTCCAACCCCAGGTGAGAACACACACACCCTTCTTTGCGATGGATAAAAGGCAAAAAGAGAGGGCAAAAAGCCAACGGCAAATTCCAACCAGACCCCCAGAGGCACACACCACAAAAAGTGAAGCCAGAGAGAGCCAGACAAAGAGAAGGATAGAGAGAGAGGGAGAGTTAGACCCCCGGAAGAGAATCATAGGTGCTGCGGCCTTTTTCGGGAATGTGACCAGGAAAGAGAGAAACCGACGAGGCCGATACACACATTAAAAATGAAAAAGTAACCATCACCGCGAAGGATTTTCCTCAAAAGACAAATCAGCAAGAAGTATGTCCAATCCTGGGGCCCATCGCCCCTCCAAATTAATGGAGGGGTCGGATAGAAATTTATAGAAATGTTACTTTTGTGAAACCCCTAGCCGACGAGAGAACTCTCACCGGTTTCGAAGTTCCATTTTCACATTCCGACCTGGGATGTTATGACTCCTCGGCCCACACTGCGAACGCGTCCCACACCCCCTCCAAGTTTATCAGGAATTTCACCTGAGCTTGCAATAGAGATCGAGCGCGGTGGCGGTCACAGTGGTGGTCGACCAGGCGGAGCTTGAACGGCCTCGGCAAACACTTCTCCCCACCCTCCCAAATGAATGAGAGAATGGCTTGACAATACCGAGGCCATCGCCCCCCGCCAAAAATGGTTACTAGCTCTTGGGACTCGCTGCGACGTTACGCGTATCGGCACAAGACCAACCCTCTTTTTCCAGTCGCCCGCGCACCAAAAAAAATTTTGGCAGCGGGACTCACAATCCTTGACAGCCAGCTCACCATATAATACTCGGCGACCCTCCGCGGGACCTCCTCAGAGGGTCGCGTCGCCGGGAAACTAACCCCCACTCCTCACTGATCCAAGGTAACACGCCAGAAGTATCCAGGTAACCCCAGTAGTATCCAGGTATCCCCCTGCGAACGTCGGTACTGGGCTCAAAGAAGGCAGCGAGCAGTCGGGACCCGTAGGCACCGAGCAACCGTCACCCCCTCACGACTTTTCCCGAGACGCTTCAGAGGAACCCTTCCCCACATAGTACTCTCTGTGGGATTCGGCAGGCCCCCGTCCTACTGCACTAAGGAAGTTCCGAGACACACTTTTTTTTGTGGAAGACCACCCACCCTCCCTGTCCTGCCTGCTATCCCCGCCGCGACTCCTGGTCCCGGCCCTCCTCCCCGACTTCCTCCTTGTCCCGCTGCGAGTCCCGGACCTCCTCCCCACTACCTACTCCCGCCGCGAGTCCCAGTCCCGGCCTTCCTCCTCCTCCTCCTCTTCCCTAGTCCCGGCGCGAGTCCCGGACCTCCTCCCCCACTTCCTAGTCCCGTCGCGAGTCCCGGACCTCCTCCCCCTCTTCCTAGTCCCGGCGCGAGTCCCGGACCTCCTCCTTCTCTTCCTTGTCCTGCCGCGAGTCCCAGTCCCGTCGCGAGTCCCGGACTTCCTCCTTCTCTTCCTTGTCCCGCCGCGACTCCCTAGTCCCGTGGCGAGTCCCGGACTTCCTCCTCCTCTTCCTTGTCCCGCCGCGACTCCCTAGTCCCGTGGCGAGTCCCGGACTTCCTCCTCCTCTTCCTTGTCCCGCCGCGACTCCCTAGTCCCGGCGCGAGTCCCAGTCCCGTCGCGAGTCCCGGACTTCCTCCTCCTCTTCCTTGTCCCGCCGCGACTCCCTAGTCCCGGCGCGAGTCCCAGTCCCGTCGCGAGTCCCGGACTTCCTCCTCCTCTTCCTTGTCCCGCCGCGACTCCCTAGTCCCGGCGCGAGTCCCAGTCCCGTCGCGAGTCCCGGACTTCCTCCTCCTCTTCCTTGTCCCGCCGCGACTCCCTAGTCCCGGCGCGAGTCCCAGTCCCGTCGCGAGTCCCGGA
>NC_143429.1:750000-752500 GCF_059467195.1 Physcomitrium patens
TTAATGGAGGGGTCGGATAGAAATTTATAGAAATGTTACTTTTGTGAAACCCCTAGCCGACGAGAGAACTCTCACCGGTTTCGAAGTTCCATTTTCACATTCCGACCTGGGATGTTATGACTCCTCGGCCCACACTGCGAACGCGTCCCACACCCCTCCAAGTTTATCAGGAATTTCACCTGAGCTTGCAATAGAGATCGAGCGCGGTGGCGGTCACAGTGGTGGTCGACCAGGCGGAGCTTGAACGGCCTCGGCAAACACTTCTCCCCACCCTCCCAAATGAATGAGAGAATGGCTTGACAATACCGAGGCCATCGCCCCCCGCCAAAAATGGTTACTAGCTCTTGGGACTCGCTGCGACGTTACGCGTATCGGCACAAGACCAACCCTCTTTTTCCAGTCGCCCGCGCACCAAAAAAAATTTTGGCAGCGGGACTCACAATCCTTGACAGCCAGCTCACCATATAATACTCGGCGACCCTCCGCGGGACCTCCTCAGAGGGTCGCGTCGCCGGGAAACTAACCCCCACTCCTCACTGATCCAAGGTAACACGCCAGAAGTATCCAGGTAACCCCAGTAGTATCCAGGTATCCCCCTGCGAACGTCGGTACTGGGCTCAAAGAAGGCAGCGAGCAGTCGGGACCCGTAGGCACCGAGCAACCGTCACCCCCTCACGACTTTTCCCGAGACGCTTCAGAGGAACCCTTCCCCACATAGTACTCTCTGTGGGATTCGGCAGGCCCCCGTCCTACTGCACTAAGGAAGTTCCGAGACACACTTTTTTTTGTGGAAGACCACCCACCCTCCCTGTCCTGCCTGCTATCCCCGCCGCGACTCCTGGTCCCGGCCCTCCTCCCCGACTTCCTCCTTGTCCCGCTGCGAGTCCCGGACCTCCTCCCCACTACCTACTCCCGCCGCGAGTCCCAGTCCCGGCCTTCCTCCTCCTCCTCCTCTTCCCTAGTCCCGGCGCGAGTCCCGGACCTCCTCCCCCACTTCCTAGTCCCGTCGCGAGTCCCGGACCTCCTCCCCCTCTTCCTAGTCCCGGCGCGAGTCCCGGACCTCCTCCTTCTCTTCCTTGTCCTGCCGCGAGTCCCAGTCCCGTCGCGAGTCCCGGACTTCCTCCTTCTCTTCCTTGTCCCGCCGCGACTCCCTAGTCCCGTGGCGAGTCCCGGACTTCCTCCTCCTCTTCCTTGTCCCGCCGCGACTCCCTAGTCCCGTGCGCGAGTCCCGGACTTCCTCCTCCTCTTCCTTGTCCCGCCGCGACTCCCTAGTCCCGGCGCGAGTCCCAGTCCCGTCGCGAGTCCCGGACTTCCTCCTCCTCTTCCTTGTCCCGCCGCGACTCCCTAGTCCCGGCGCGAGTCCCAGTCCCGTCGCGAGTCCCGGACTTCCTCCTCCTCTTCCTTGTCCCGCCGCGACTCCCTAGTCCCGGCGCGAGTCCCAGTCCCGTCGCGAGTCCCGGACTTCCTCCTCCTCTTCCTTGTCCCGCCGCGACTCCCTAGTCCCGGCGCGAGTCCCAGTCCCGTCGCGAGTCCCGGACTTCCTCCTCCTCTTCCTTGTCCCGCCGCGACTCCCTAGTCCCGGCGCGAGTCCCAGTCCCGTCGCGAGTCCCGGACTTCCTCCTCCTCTTCCTTGTCCCGCCGCGAGTCCCGACCTCTTGTCCCGCTCCCTTGCCCAAGTCCCGACTCCTGGCTGTCTCGACTCCTCGTTGGCCGCCCAGTCTTCCGCATAGGTGGAAATAAATAAATAAATCATTTTTTAAAAATCAATTTTAAAATTAACTCCCTGTCTCGACTCCTTGCTGGCCGCCCAGTCTTGCGCCTAGACAGAAATATAAATAAAAATAAAAATAAATTGGTGAATTAAAAATATTAAAGTAATTTAATTAACTGGAATAAGGTAGAAAAATAAAAGGCAGAAGAATACTAAATTGATTTTTTCAAGTGCCACGTGTTACCTTGCTGATGTGGCTGCCACGTGGTAGTCCATGTCATGTCAAAAATCCACTAAATCGTTTACATGTCACTTTGGAGATAAATTTGTGTGTGTGCAATCAATTGGTTGTACAAATATGTTAATGACTTGCTAACTAATGCATCGTACAGGTAATCATTGCCCACTAACTAATCCATCACCACTGAAACTTAATGTCTTCAATTCTTCATCCTTCACACTCCACATCCAATTTATTTTTGTTTGTGTGAATTCTTAAATCTATCTTCTCTTTACATACTCCAAGCCCAACTTTCTAAACCCTTTATATAATCTATGTGAATCCTAGAATCTAGGTTTATATACCCCATGCAAACCCTAAAACCCTAAACCCTAAACCCTAACCCCTAACCCCTAACCCTCAACTCATACTTTGTTCTTTTAATCATACAACCTAGACTCTGAAATTTTAATCTCATAACATATAAACTAGCATTGTAATTTCAAAACCCAACATTTTGTATTGTGACAATACTTGTTTGCAAATATGCATCCTTCATTTACTTTTAT
>NC_143429.1:772500-775000 GCF_059467195.1 Physcomitrium patens
ACCACCACATCATGCCATCCAGTCTGGAGCGTCGCCGACTCCCGTTGGCCAAGGTAGGGCCAACACAAGAGTAGCGGACGAACCAGTCATCTGGTCTTACCGGAGAAAGGGAGAGGTAGACTGCCACCACCAAACCCCACCCAAGCACACACCAGGCAGCAAAAAGCCATCATCCTAAAAGATGGTCCCACTTCACAAGACGAGGAGGTTCCCCGTCCTTCATTCCAACCCCAGGTGAGAACACACACACCCTTCTTTGCGATGGATAAAAGGCAAAAAGAGAGGGCAAAAAGCCAACGGCAAATTCCAACCAGACCCCCAGAGGCACACACCACAAAAAGTGAAGCCAGAGAGAGCCAGACAAAGAGAAGGATAGAGAGAGAGGGAGAGTTAGACCCCCGGAAGAGAATCATAGGTGCTGCGGCCTTTTTCGGGAATGTGACCAGGAAAGAGAGAAACCGACGAGGCCGATACACACATTAAAAAATGAAAAAGTAACCATCACCGCGAAGGATTTTCCTCAAAAGACAAATCAGCAAGAAGTATGTCCAATCCCGGGGCCCATCGCCCCTCCAAATTAATGGAGGGGTCGGATAGAAATTTATAGAAATGTTACTTTTGTGAAACCCCTAGCCGACGAGAGAACTCTCACCGGTTTCGAAGTTCCATTTTCACATTCCGACCTGGGATGTTATGACTCCTCGGCCCACACTGCGAACGCGTCCCACACCCCCTCCAAGTTTATCAGGAATTTCACCTGAGCTTGCAATAGAGATCGAGCGCGGTGGCGGTCACAGTGGTGGTCGACCAGGCGGAGCTTGAACGGCCTCGGCAAACACTTCTCCCCACCCTCCCAAATGAATGAGAGAATGGCTTGACAATACCGAGGCCATCGCCCCCCGCCAAAAATGGTTACTAGCTCTTGGGACTCGCTGCGACGTTACGCGTATCGGCACAAGACCAACCCTCTTTTTCCAGTCGCCCGCGCACCAAAAAAAATTTTGGCAGCGGGACTCACAATCCTTGACAGCCAGCTCACCATATAATACTCGGCGACCCTCCGCGGGACCTCCTCAGAGGGTCGCGTCGCCGGGAAACTAACCCCCACTCCTCACTGATCCAAGGTAACACGCCAGAAGTATCCAGGTAACCCCAGTAGTATCCAGGTATCCCCCTGCGAACGTCGGTACTGGGCTCAAAGAAGGCAGCGAGCAGTCGGGACCCGTAGGCACCGAGCAACCGTCACCCCCTCACGACTTTTCCCGAGACGCTTCAGAGGAACCCTTCCCCACATAGTACTCTCTGTGGGATTCGGCAGGCCCCCGTCCTACTGCACTAAGGAAGTTCCGAGACACACTTTTTTTGTGGAAGACCACCCACCCTCCCTGTCCTGCCTGCTATCCCCGCCGCGACTCCTGGTCCCGGCCCTCCTCCCCGACTTCCTCCTTGTCCCGCTGCGAGTCCCGGACCTCCTCCCCACTACCTACTCCCGCCGCGAGTCCCAGTCCCGGCCTTCCTCCTCCTCCTCCTCTTCCCTAGTCCCGGCGCGAGTCCCGGACCTCCTCCCCCACTTCCTAGTCCCGTCGCGAGTCCCGGACCTCCTCCCCTCTTCCTAGTCCCGGCGCGAGTCCCGGACCTCCTCCTTCTCTTCCTTGTCCTGCCGCGAGTCCCAGTCCCGTCGCGAGTCCCGGACTTCCTCCTTCTCTTCCTTGTCCCGCCGCGACTCCCTAGTCCCGTGGCGAGTCCCGGACTTCCTCCTCCTCTTCCTTGTCCCGCCGCGACTCCCTAGTCCCGTGCGCGAGTCCCGGACTTCCTCCTCCTCTTCCTTGTCCCCCGCCGCGACTCCCTAGTCCCGGCGCGACTCCCTAGTCCCGAGTCCCAGTCCCGTCGCGAGTCCCGGACTTCCTCCTCCTCTTCCTTGTCCCGCCGCGACTCCCTAGTCCCGGCGCGAGTCCCAGTCCCGTCGCGAGTCCCGGACTTCCTCCTCCTCTTCCTTGTCCCGCCGCGACTCCCTAGTCCCGGCGCGAGTCCCAGTCCCGTCGCGAGTCCCGGACTTCCTCCTCCTCTTCCTTGTCCCGCCGCGACTCCCTAGTCCCGGCGCGAGTCCCAGTCCCGTCGCGAGTCCCGGACTTCCTCCTCCTCTTCCTTGTCCCGCCGCGACTCCCTAGTCCCGGCGCGAGTCCCAGTCCCGTCGCGAGTCCCGGACTTCCTCCTCCTCTTCCTTGTCCCGCCGCGAGTCCCGACCTCTTGTCCCGCTCCCTTGCCCAAGTCCCGACTCCTGGCTGTCTCGACTCCTCGTTGGCCGCCCAGTCTTCCGCATAGGTGGAAATAAATAAATAAATCATTTTTTAAAAATCAATTTTAAAATTAACTCCCTGTCTCGACTCCTTGCTGGCCGCCCAGTCTTGCGCCTAGACAGAAATATAAATAAAAATAAAAATAAATTGGTGAATTAAAAATATTAAAGTAATTTAATTAACTGGAATAAGGTAGAAAAATA
>NC_143429.1:795000-797500 GCF_059467195.1 Physcomitrium patens
GAAAACCCGTTCGATGGTACCGAACTAGTATTATATGGCCTGTATCTCTCTCCCAACATCCGGCTGGAACAAACCCCCAGAACTTCCTGCGAAGTTGACCCCTCCATCACCTCATCCGATCGATTTCATCCACCTCTCGCCTCCTACCTCCGCACCACCTGAAGTACATTCTAAGCCCTGGCCCCCAAACCTTTGACGGAGAGGGGGGTCGATAGTCCACTTCTTAAGCAATAGTCCGGTGGGGGAGAAACGGCTAACCCGCACCTTATATTGACATAGGCTAGCATATGGAGTAACCCTCGTTGAACCAAGGCCCCCCGACCCGCTTTGGCTGATCGGGGGGTTCCGGGAGCAAATTCTGGTGGGCGAGTACAGTGGATCCTAGATCGATCGAACAAGGTAACTTCGAAAACAAACTCCCGAATCTTTCCCAAACAGCTCTTCCATAGTTTTTCCAGTCCGCAGCAACGACTCAGGTTTGGATGGGCGAAATCACGACGGCAGCCACAAAAAAATGGATCTCCGACATCACACAACCCGACACACCTAAGTTTCGCGAGGCTCGGCCCCTCTTCCCCTTCGGATGTCCCCCTTCGGTACACCACCACATCATGCCATCCAGTCTGGAGCGTCGCCGACTCCCGTTGGCCAAGGTAGGGCCAACACAAGAGTAGCGGACGAACCAGTCATCTGGTCTTACCGGAGAAAGGGAGAGGTAGACTGCCACCACCAAACCCCACCCAAGCACACACCAGGCAGCAAAAAGCCATCATCCTAAAAGATGGTCCCACTTCACAAGACGAGGAGGTTCCCCGTCCTTCATTCCAACCCCAGGTGAGAACACACACACCCTTCTTTGCGATGGATAAAAGGCAAAAAGAGAGGGCAAAAAGCCAACGGCAAATTCCAACCAGACCCCCAGAGGCACACACCACAAAAAGTGAAGCCAGAGAGAGCCAGACAAAGAGAAGGATAGAGAGAGAGGGAGAGTTAGACCCCCGGAAGAGAATCATAGGTGCTGCGGCCTTTTTCGGGAATGTGACCAGGAAAGAGAGAAACCGACGAGGCCGATACACACATTAAAAATGAAAAAGTAACCATCACCGCGAAGGATTTTCCTCAAAAGACAAATCAGCAAGAAGTATGTCCAATCCTGGGGCCCATCGCCCCTCCAAATTAATGGAGGGGTCGGATAGAAATTTATAGAAATGTTACTTTTGTGAAACCCCTAGCCGACGAGAGAACTCTCACCGGTTTCGAAGTTCCATTTTCACATTCCGACCTGGGATGTTATGACTCCTCGGCCCACACTGCGAACGCGTCCCACACCCCTCCAAGTTTATCAGGAATTTCACCTGAGCTTGCAATAGAGATCGAGCGCGGTGGCGGTCACAGTGGTGGTCGACCAGGCGGAGCTTGAACGGCCTCGGCAAACACTTCTCCCCACCCTCCCAAATGAATGAGAGAATGGCTTGACAATACCGAGGCCATCGCCCCCCGCCAAAAATGGTTACTAGCTCTTGGGACTCGCTGCGACGTTACGCGTATCGGCACAAGACCAACCCTCTTTTTCCAGTCGCCCGCGCACCAAAAAAAATTTTGGCAGCGGGACTCACAATCCTTGACAGCCAGCTCACCATATAATACTCGGCGACCCTCCGCGGGACCTCCTCAGAGGGTCGCGTCGCCGGGAAACTAACCCCCACTCCTCACTGATCCAAGGTAACACGCCAGAAGTATCCAGGTAACCCCAGTAGTATCCAGGTATCCCCCTGCGAACGTCGGTACTGGGCTCAAAGAAGGCAGCGAGCAGTCGGGACCCGTAGGCACCGAGCAACCGTCACCCCCTCACGACTTTTCCCGAGACGCTTCAGAGGAACCCTTCCCCACATAGTACTCTCTGTGGGATTCGGCAGGCCCCCGTCCTACTGCACTAAGGAAGTTCCGAGACACACTTTTTTTTGTGGAAGACCACCCACCCTCCCTGTCCTGCCTGCTATCCCCGCCGCGACTCCTGGTCCCGGCCCTCCTCCCCGACTTCCTCCTTGTCCCGCTGCGAGTCCCGGACCTCCTCCCCACTACCTACTCCCGCCGCGAGTCCCAGTCCCGGCCTTCCTCCTCCTCCTCCTCTTCCCTAGTCCCGGCGCGAGTCCCGGACCTCCTCCCCCACTTCCTAGTCCCGTCGCGAGTCCCGGACCTCCTCCCCCTCTTCCTAGTCCCGGCGCGAGTCCCGGACCTCCTCCCTCTCTTCCTTGTCCCGCCGCGAGTCCCAGTCCCGTCGCGAGTCCCGGACTTCCTCCTTCTCTTCCTTGTCCCGCCGCGACTCCCTAGTCCCGTGGCGAGTCCCGGACTTCCTCCTCCTCTTCCTTGTCCCGCCGCGACTCCCTAGTCCCGTGGCGAGTCCCGGACTTCCTCCTCCTCTTCCTTGTCCCGCCGCGACTCCCTAGTCCCGGCGCGAGTCCCCGGTCGCGAGTCCCGGACTTCCTCCTCCTCTTCCTTG
>NC_143429.1:807500-810000 GCF_059467195.1 Physcomitrium patens
AGGATAGAGAGAGAGGGAGAGTTAGACCCCCGGAAGAGAATCATAGGTGCTGCGGCCTTTTTCGGGAATGTGACCAGGAAAGAGAGAAACCGACGAGGCCGATACACACATTAAAAATGAAAAAGTAACCATCACCGCGAAGGATTTTCCTCAAAAGACAAATCAGCAAGAAGTATGTCCAATCCTGGGGCCCATCGCCCCTCCAAATTAATGGAGGGGTCGGATAGAAATTTATAGAAATGTTACTTTTGTGAAACCCCTAGCCGACGAGAGAACTCTCACCGGTTTCGAAGTTCCATTTTCACATTCCGACCTGGGATGTTATGACTCCTCGGCCCACACTGCGAACGCGTCCCACACCCCTCCAAGTTTATCAGGAATTTCACCTGAGCTTGCAATAGAGATCGAGCGCGGTGGCGGTCACAGTGGTGGTCGACCAGGCGGAGCTTGAACGGCCTCGGCAAACACTTCTCCCCACCCTCCCAAATGAATGAGAGAATGGCTTGACAATACCGAGGCCATCGCCCCCCGCCAAAAATGGTTACTAGCTCTTGGGACTCGCTGCGACGTTACGCGTATCGGCACAAGACCAACCCTCTTTTTCCAGTCGCCCGCGCACCAAAAAAAATTTTGGCAGCGGGACTCACAATCCTTGACAGCCAGCTCACCATATAATACTCGGCGACCCTCCGCGGGACCTCCTCAGAGGGTCGCGTCGCCGGGAAACTAACCCCACTCCTCACTGATCCAAGGTAACACGCCAGAAGTATCCAGGTAACCCCAGTAGTATCCAGGTATCCCCCTGCGAACGTCGGTACTGGGCTCAAAGAAGGCAGCGAGCAGTCGGGACCCGTAGGCACCGAGCAACCGTCACCCCCTCACGACTTTTCCCGAGACGCTTCAGAGGAACCCTTCCCCACATAGTACTCTCTGTGGGATTCGGCAGGCCCCCGTCCTACTGCACTAAGGAAGTTCCGAGACACACACTTTTTTTTGTGGAAGACCACCCACCCTCCCTGTCCTGCCTGCTATCCCCGCCGCGACTCCTGGTCCCGGCCCTCCTCCCCGACTTCCTCCTTGTCCCGCTGCGAGTCCCGGACCTCCTCCCCACTACCTACTCCCGCCGCGAGTCCCAGTCCCGGCCTTCCTCCTCCTCCTCCTCTTCCCTAGTCCCGGCGCGAGTCCCGGACCTCCTCCCCCACTTCCTAGTCCCGTCGCGAGTCCCGGACCTCCTCCCCTCTTCCTAGTCCCGGCGCGAGTCCCGGACCTCCTCCTTCTCTTCCTTGTCCTGCCGCGAGTCCCAGTCCCGTCGCGAGTCCCGGACTTCCTCCTTCTCTTCCTTGTCCCGCCGCGACTCCCTAGTCCCGTGGCGAGTCCCGGACTTCCTCCTCCTCTTCCTTGTCCCGCCGCGACTCCCTAGTCCCGTGCGCGAGTCCCGGACTTCCTCCTCCTCTTCCTTGTCCCGCCGCGACTCCCTAGTCCCGGCGCTAGTCCCGGCGCGAGTCCCGGACTTCCTCCTCCTCTTCCTTGTCCCGCCGCGACTCCCTAGTCCCGGCGCGAGTCCCAGTCCCGTCGCGAGTCCCGGACTTCCTCCTCCTCTTCCTTGTCCCGCCGCGACTCCCTAGTCCCGGCGCGAGTCCCAGTCCCGTCGCGAGTCCCGGACTTCCTCCTCCTCTTCCTTGTCCCGCCGCGACTCCCTAGTCCCGGCGCGAGTCCCAGTCCCGTCGCGAGTCCCGGACTTCCTCCTCCTCTTCCTTGTCCCGCCGCGACTCCCTAGTCCCGGCGCGAGTCCCAGTCCCGTCGCGAGTCCCGGACTTCCTCCTCCTCTTCCTTGTCCCGCCGCGAGTCCCGACCTCTTGTCCCGCTCCCTTGCCCAAGTCCCGACTCCTGGCTGTCTCGACTCCTCGTTGGCCGCCCAGTCTTCCGCATAGGTGGAAATAAATAAATAAATCATTTTTTAAAAAATCAATTTTAAAATTAACTCCCTGTCTCGACTCCTTGCTGGCCGCCCAGTCTTGCGCCTAGACAGAAATATAAATAAAAATAAAAATAAATTGGTGAATTAAAAATATTAAAGTAATTTAATTAACTGGAATAAGGTAGAAAAATAAAAGGCAGAAGAATACTAAATTGATTTTTTCAAGTGCCACGTGTTACCTTGCTGATGTGGCTGCCACGTGGTAGTCCATGTCATGTCAAAAATCCACTAAATCGTTTACATGTCACTTTGGAGATAAATTTGTGTGTGTGCAATCAATTGGTTGTACAAATATGTTAATGACTTGCTAACTAATGCATCGTACAGGTAATCATTGCCCACTAACTAATCCATCACCACTGAAACTTAATGTCTTCAATTCTTCATCCTTCACACTCCACATCCAATTTATTTTTGTTTGTGTGAATTCTTAAATCTATCTTCTCTTTACATACTCCAAGCCCAACTTTCTAAACCCTTTATATAATCTATGTGAATCCTAGAATCTAGGTTTATATACCC
>NC_143429.1:830000-832500 GCF_059467195.1 Physcomitrium patens
AACAAGGTAACTTCGAAAACAAACTCCCGAATCTTTCCCAAACAGCTCTTCCATAGTTTTTCCAGTCCGCAGCAACGACTCAGGTTTGGATGGGCGAAATCACGACGGCAGCCACAAAAAAATGGATCTCCGACATCACACAACCCGACACACCTAAGTTTCGCGAGGCTCGGCCCCTCTTCCCCTTCGGATGTCCCCCTTCGGTACACCACCACATCATGCCATCCAGTCTGGAGCGTCGCCGACTCCCGTTGGCCAAGGTAGGGCCAACACAAGAGTAGCGGACGAACCAGTCATCTGGTCTTACCGGAGAAAGGGAGAGGTAGACTGCCACCACCAAACCCCACCCAAGCACACACCAGGCAGCAAAAAGCCATCATCCTAAAAGATGGTCCCACTTCACAAGACGAGGAGGTTCCCGTCCTTCATTCCAACCCCAGGTGAGAACACACACACCCTTCTTTGCGATGGATAAAAGGCAAAAAGAGAGGGCAAAAAGCCAACGGCAAATTCCAACCAGACCCCCAGAGGCACACACCACAAAAAGTGAAGCCAGAGAGAGCCAGACAAAGAGAAGGATAGAGAGAGAGGGAGAGTTAGACCCCCGGAAGAGAATCATAGGTGCTGCGGCCTTTTTCGGGAATGTGACCAGGAAAGAGAGAAACCGACGAGGCCGATACACACATTAAAAATGAAAAAGTAACCATCACCGCGAAGGATTTTCCTCAAAAGACAAATCAGCAAGAAGTATGTCCAATCCTGGGGCCCATCGCCCCTCCAAATTAATGGAGGGGTCGGATAGAAATTTATAGAAATGTTACTTTTGTGAAACCCCTAGCCGACGAGAGAACTCTCACCGGTTTCGAAGTTCCATTTTCACATTCCGACCTGGGATGTTATGACTCCTCGGCCCACACTGCGAACGCGTCCCACACCCCCTCCAAGTTTATCAGGAATTTCACCTGAGCTTGCAATAGAGATCGAGCGCGGTGGCGGTCACAGTGGTGGTCGACCAGGCGGAGCTTGAACGGCCTCGGCAAACACTTCTCCCCACCCTCCCAAATGAATGAGAGAATGGCTTGACAATACCGAGGCCATCGCCCCCCGCCAAAAATGGTTACTAGCTCTTGGGACTCGCTGCGACGTTACGCGTATCGGCACAAGACCAACCCTCTTTTTCCAGTCGCCCGCGCACCAAAAAAAATTTTGGCAGCGGGACTCACAATCCTTGACAGCCAGCTCACCATATAATACTCGGCGACCCTCCGCGGGACCTCCTCAGAGGGTCGCGTCGCCGGGAAACTAACCCCCACTCCTCACTGATCCAAGGTAACACGCCAGAAGTATCCAGGTAACCCCAGTAGTATCCAGGTATCCCCCTGCGAACGTCGGTACTGGGCTCAAAGAAGGCAGCGAGCAGTCGGGACCCGTAGGCACCGAGCAACCGTCACCCCCTCACGACTTTTCCCGAGACGCTTCAGAGGAACCCTTCCCCACATAGTACTCTCTGTGGGATTCGGCAGGCCCCCGTCCTACTGCACTAAGGAAGTTCCGAGACACACTTTTTTTTGTGGAAGACCACCCACCCTCCCTGTCCTGCCTGCTATCCCCGCCGCGACTCCTGGTCCCGGCCCTCCTCCCCGACTTCCTCCTTGTCCCGCTGCGAGTCCCGGACCTCCTCCCCACTACCTACTCCCGCCGCGAGTCCCAGTCCCGGCCTTCCTCCTCCTCCTCCTCTTCCCTAGTCCCGGCGCGAGTCCCGGACCTCCTCCCCACTTCCTAGTCCCGTCGCGAGTCCCGGACCTCCTCCCCTCTTCCTAGTCCCGGCGCGAGTCCCGGACCTCCTCCTTCTCTTCCTTGTCCTGCCGCGAGTCCCAGTCCCGTCGCGAGTCCCGGACTTCCTCCTTCTCTTCCTTGTCCCGCCGCGACTCCCTAGTCCCGTGGCGAGTCCCGGACTTCCTCCTCCTCTTCCTTGTCCCGCCGCGACTCCCTAGTCCCGTGCGCGAGTCCCGGACTTCCTCCTCCTCTTCCTTGTCCCGCCGCGACTCCCTAGTCCCGGCGCGAGTCCCAGTCCCGCGCGAGTCCCGGACTTCCTCCTCCTCTTCCTTGTCCCGCCGCGACTCCCTAGTCCCGGCGCGAGTCCCAGTCCCGTCGCGAGTCCCGGACTTCCTCCTCCTCTTCCTTGTCCCGCCGCGACTCCCTAGTCCCGGCGCGAGTCCCAGTCCCGTCGCGAGTCCCGGACTTCCTCCTCCTCTTCCTTGTCCCGCCGCGACTCCCTAGTCCCGGCGCGAGTCCCAGTCCCGTCGCGAGTCCCGGACTTCCTCCTCCTCTTCCTTGTCCCGCCGCGACTCCCTAGTCCCGGCGCGAGTCCCAGTCCCGTCGCGAGTCCCGGACTTCCTCCTCCTCTTCCTTGTCCCGCCGCGAGTCCCGACCTCTTGTCCCGCTCCCTTGCCCAAGTCCCGACTCCTGGCTGTCTCGACTCCTCGTTGGCCGCCCAGTC
>NC_143429.1:842500-845000 GCF_059467195.1 Physcomitrium patens
TTCACCTGAGCTTGCAATAGAGATCGAGCGCGGTGGCGGTCACAGTGGTGGTCGACCAGGCGGAGCTTGAACGGCCTCGGCAAACACTTCTCCCCACCCTCCCAAATGAATGAGAGAATGGCTTGACAATACCGAGGCCATCGCCCCCCGCCAAAAATGGTTACTAGCTCTTGGGACTCGCTGCGACGTTACGCGTATCGGCACAAGACCAACCCTCTTTTTCCAGTCGCCCGCGCACCAAAAAAAATTTTGGCAGCGGGACTCACAATCCTTGACAGCCAGCTCACCATATAATACTCGGCGACCCTCCGCGGGACCTCCTCAGAGGGTCGCGTCGCCGGGAAACTAACCCCCACTCCTCACTGATCCAAGGTAACACGCCAGAAGTATCCAGGTAACCCCAGTAGTATCCAGGTATCCCCCTGCGAACGTCGGTACTGGGCTCAAAGAAGGCAGCGAGCAGTCGGGACCCGTAGGCACCGAGCAACCGTCACCCCCTCACGACTTTTCCCGAGACGCTTCAGAGGAACCCTTCCCCACATAGTACTCTCTGTGGGATTCGGCAGGCCCCCGTCCTACTGCACTAAGGAAGTTCCGAGACACACTTTTTTTGTGGAAGACCACCCACCCTCCCTGTCCTGCCTGCTATCCCCGCCGCGACTCCTGGTCCCGGCCCTCCTCCCCGACTTCCTCCTTGTCCCGCTGCGAGTCCCGGACCTCCTCCCCACTACCTACTCCCGCCGCGAGTCCCAGTCCCGGCCTTCCTCCTCCTCCTCCTCTTCCCTAGTCCCGGCGCGAGTCCCGGACCTCCTCCCCCACTTCCTAGTCCTGTCGCGAGTCCCGGACCTCCTCCCCTCTTCCTAGTCCCGGCGCGAGTCCCGGACCTCCTCCTTCTCTTCCTTGTCCTGCCGCGAGTCCCAGTCCCGTCGCGAGTCCCGGACTTCCTCCTTCTCTTCCTTGTCCCGCCGCGACTCCCTAGTCCCGTGGCGAGTCCCGGACTTCCTCCTCCTCTTCCTTGTCCCGCCGCGACTCCCTAGTCCCGTGCGCGAGTCCCGGACTTCCTCCTCCTCTTCCTTGTCCCGCCGCGACTCCCTAGTCCCGGCGCGAGTCCCAGTCCCGTCGCGAGTCCCGGACTTCCTCCTCCTCTTCCTTGTCCCGCCGCGACTCCCTAGTCCCGGCGCGAGTCCCAGTCCCGTCGCGAGTCCCGGACTTCCTCCTCCTCTTCCTTGTCCCGCCGCGACTCCCTAGTCCCGGCGCGAGTCCCAGTCCCGTCGCGAGTCCCGGACTTCCTCCTCCTCTTCCTTGTCCCGCCGCGACTCCCTAGTCCCGGCGCGAGTCCCAGTCCCGTCGCGAGTCCCGGACTTCCTCCTCCTCTTCCTTGTCCCGCCGCGACTCCCTAGTCCCGGCGCGAGTCCCAGTCCCGTCGCGAGTCCCGGACTTCCTCCTCCTCTTCCTTGTCCCGCCGCGAGTCCCGACCTCTTGTCCCGCTCCCTTGCCCAAGTCCCGACTCCTGGCTGTCTCGACTCCTCGTTGGCCGCCCAGTCTTCCGCATAGGTGGAAATAAATAAATAAATCATTTTTTAAAAATCAATTTTAAAATTAACTCCCTGTCTCGACTCCTTGCTGGCCGCCCAGTCTTGCGCCTAGACAGAAATATAAATAAAAATAAAAATAAATTGGTGAATTAAAAATATTAAAGTAATTTAATTAACTGGAATAAGGTAGAAAAATAAAAGGCAGAAGAATACTAAATTGATTTTTTCAAGTGCCACGTGTTACCTTGCTGATGTGGCTGCCACGTGGTAGTCCATGTCATGTCAAAAATCCACTAAATCGTTTACATGTCACTTTGGAGATAAATTTGTGTGTGTGCAATCAATTGGTTGTACAAATATGTTAATGACTTGCTAACTAATGCATCGTACAGGTAATCATTGCCCACTAACTAATCCATCACCACTGAAACTTAATGTCTTCAATTCTTCATCCTTCACACTCCACATCCAATTTATTTTTGTTTGTGTGAATTCTTAAATCTATCTTCTCTTTACATACTCCAAGCCCAACTTTCTAAACCCTTTATATAATCTATGTGAATCCTAGAATCTAGGTTTATATACCCCATGCAAACCCTAAAACCCTAAACCCTAAACCCTAACCCCTAACCCCTAACCCCTCAACTCATACTTTGTTCTTTTAATCATACAACCTAGACTCTGAAATTTTAATCTCATAACATATAAACTAGCATTGTAATTTCAAAACCCAACATTTTGTATTGTGACAATACTTGTTTGCAAATATGCATCCTTCATTTACTTTTATTTTTTTAACACTACACTGTGCCACATCAGCACCAAATAGATCAAAATCCTTGATAAATTAACCTCTAACATGTAAATATTATATTCTCCACCCTTTCAGCTTTTATTTTTATTTTTTTTAACTTTTTGAAATGCCACGTCAGCTACCTGGCTGCCCTGTCACATGACAAATGCTA
>NC_143429.1:865000-867500 GCF_059467195.1 Physcomitrium patens
GCCATCATCCTAAAAGATGGTCCCACTTCACAAGACGAGGAGGTTCCCCGTCCTTCATTCCAACCCCAGGTGAGAACACACACACCCTTCTTTGCGATGGATAAAAGGCAAAAAGAGAGGGCAAAAAAGCCAACGGCAAATTCCAACCAGACCCCCAGAGGCACACACCACAAAAAGTGAAGCCAGAGAGAGCCAGACAAAGAGAAGGATAGAGAGAGAGGGAGAGTTAGACCCCCCCGGAAGAGAATCATAGGTGCTGCGGCCTTTTTCGGGAATGTGACCAGGAAAGAGAGAAACCGACGAGGCCGATACACACATTAAAAAATGAAAAAGTAACCATCACCGCGAAGGATTTTCCTCAAAAGACAAATCAGCAAGAAGTATGTCCAATCCCGGGGCCCATCGCCCCTCCAAATTAATGGAGGGGTCGGATAGAAATTTATAGAAATGTTACTTTTGTGAAACCCCTAGCCGACGAGAGAACTCTCACCGGTTTCGAAGTTCCATTTTCACATTCCGACCTGGGATGTTATGACTCCTCGGCCCACACTGCGAACGCGTCCCACACCCCCTCCAAGTTTATCAGGAATTTCACCTGAGCTTGCAATAGAGATCGAGCGCGGTGGCGGTCACAGTGGTGGTCGACCAGGCGGAGCTTGAACGGCCTCGGCAAACACTTCTCCCCACCCTCCCAAATGAATGAGAGAATGGCTTGACAATACCGAGGCCATCGCCCCCCGCCAAAAATGGTTACTAGCTCTTGGGACTCGCTGCGACGTTACGCGTATCGGCACAAGACCAACCCTCTTTTTCCAGTCGCCCGCGCACCAAAAAAAATTTTGGCAGCGGGACTCACAATCCTTGACAGCCAGCTCACCATATAATACTCGGCGACCCTCCGCGGGACCTCCTCAGAGGGTCGCGTCGCCGGGAAACTAACCCCCACTCCTCACTGATCCAAGGTAACACGCCAGAAGTATCCAGGTAACCCCAGTAGTATCCAGGTATCCCCCTGCGAACGTCGGTACTGGGCTCAAAGAAGGCAGCGAGCAGTCGGGACCCGTAGGCACCGAGCAACCGTCACCCCCTCACGACTTTTCCCGAGACGCTTCAGAGGAACCCTTCCCCACATAGTACTCTCTGTGGGATTCGGCAGGCCCCCGTCCTACTGCACTAAGGAAGTTCCGAGACACACTTTTTTTTGTGGAAGACCACCCACCCTCCCTGTCCTGCCTGCTATCCCCGCCGCGACTCCTGGTCCCGGCCCTCCTCCCCGACTTCCTCCTTGTCCCGCTGCGAGTCCCGGACCTCCTCCCCACTACCTACTCCCGCCGCGAGTCCCAGTCCCGGCCTTCCTCCTCCTCCTCCTCTTCCCTAGTCCCGGCGCGAGTCCCGGACCTCCTCCCCCACTTCCTAGTCCCGTCGCGAGTCCCGGACCTCCTCCCCCTCTTCCTAGTCCCGGCGCGAGTCCCGGACCTCCTCCTTCTCTTCCTTGTCCTGCCGCGAGTCCCAGTCCCGTCGCGAGTCCCGGACTTCCTCCTTCTCTTCCTTGTCCCGCCGCGACTCCCTAGTCCCGTGGCGAGTCCCGGACTTCCTCCTCCTCTTCCTTGTCCCGCCGCGACTCCCTAGTCCCGTGCGCGAGTCCCGGACTTCCTCCTCCTCTTCCTTGTCCCGCCGCGACTCCCTAGTCCCGGCGCGAGTCCCAGGCGCGAGTCCCGGACTTCCTCCTCCTCTTCCTTGTCCCGCCGCGACTCCCTAGTCCCGGCGCGAGTCCCAGTCCCGTCGCGAGTCCCGGACTTCCTCCTCCTCTTCCTTGTCCCGCCGCGACTCCCTAGTCCCGGCGCGAGTCCCAGTCCCGTCGCGAGTCCCGGACTTCCTCCTCCTCTTCCTTGTCCCGCCGCGACTCCCTAGTCCCGGCGCGAGTCCCAGTCCCGTCGCGAGTCCCGGACTTCCTCCTCCTCTTCCTTGTCCCGCCGCGACTCCCTAGTCCCGGCGCGAGTCCCAGTCCCGTCGCGAGTCCCGGACTTCCTCCTCCTCTTCCTTGTCCCGCCGCGAGTCCCGACCTCTTGTCCCGCTCCCTTGCCCAAGTCCCGACTCCTGGCTGTCTCGACTCCTCGTTGGCCGCCCAGTCTTCCGCATAGGTGGAAATAAATAAATAAATCATTTTTTAAAAATCAATTTTAAAATTAACTCCCTGTCTCGACTCCTTGCTGGCCGCCCAGTCTTGCGCCTAGACAGAAATATAAATAAAAATAAAAATAAATTGGTGAATTAAAAATATTAAAGTAATTTAATTAACTGGAATAAGGTAGAAAAATAAAAGGCAGAAGAATACTAAATTGATTTTTTCAAGTGCCACGTGTTACCTTGCTGATGTGGCTGCCACGTGGTAGTCCATGTCATGTCAAAAATCCACTAAATCGTTTACATGTCACTTTGGAGATAAATTTGTGTGTGTGCAATCAATTGGTTGTACAAATATGTTAATGACTTGCTAACT
>NC_143429.1:887500-890000 GCF_059467195.1 Physcomitrium patens
ATTCTAAGCCCTGGCCCCCAAACCTTTGACGGAGAGGGGGGTCGATAGTCCACTTCTTAAGCAATAGTCCGGTGGGGGAGAAACGGCTAACCCGCACCTTATATTGACATAGGCTAGCATATGGAGTAACCCTCGTTGAACCAAGGCCCCCCGACCCGCTTTGGCTGATCGGGGGGTTCCGGGAGCAAATTCTGGTGGGCGAGTACAGTGGATCCTAGATCGATCGAACAAGGTAACTTCGAAAACAAACTCCCGAATCTTTCCCAAACAGCTCTTCCATAGTTTTTCCAGTCCGCAGCAACGACTCAGGTTTGGATGGGCGAAATCACGACGGCAGCCACAAAAAAATGGATCTCCGACATCACACAACCCGACACACCTAAGTTTCGCGAGGCTCGGCCCCTCTTCCCCTTCGGATGTCCCCCTTCGGTACACCACCACATCATGCCATCCAGTCTGGAGCGTCGCCGACTCCCGTTGGCCAAGGTAGGGCCAACACAAGAGTAGCGGACGAACCAGTCATCTGGTCTTACCGGAGAAAGGGAGAGGTAGACTGCCACCACCAAACCCCACCCAAGCACACACCAGGCAGCAAAAAGCCATCATCCTAAAAGATGGTCCCACTTCACAAGACGAGGAGGTTCCCGTCCTTCATTCCAACCCCAGGTGAGAACACACACACCCTTCTTTGCGATGGATAAAAGGCAAAAAGAGAGGGCAAAAAGCCAACGGCAAATTCCAACCAGACCCCCAGAGGCACACACCACAAAAAGTGAAGCCAGAGAGAGCCAGACAAAGAGAAGGATAGAGAGAGAGGGAGAGTTAGACCCCCGGAAGAGAATCATAGGTGCTGCGGCCTTTTTCGGGAATGTGACCAGGAAAGAGAGAAACCGACGAGGCCGATACACACATTAAAAAATGAAAAAGTAACCATCACCGCGAAGGATTTTCCTCAAAAGACAAATCAGCAAGAAGTATGTCCAATCCCTGGGGCCCATCGCCCCTCCAAATTAATGGAGGGGTCGGATAGAAATTTATAGAAATGTTACTTTTGTGAAACCCCTAGCCGACGAGAGAACTCTCACCGGTTTCGAAGTTCCATTTTCACATTCCGACCTGGGATGTTATGACTCCTCGGCCCACACTGCGAACGCGTCCCACACCCCTCCAAGTTTATCAGGAATTTCACCTGAGCTTGCAATAGAGATCGAGCGCGGTGGCGGTCACAGTGGTGGTCGACCAGGCGGAGCTTGAACGGCCTCGGCAAACACTTCTCCCCACCCTCCCAAATGAATGAGAGAATGGCTTGACAATACCGAGGCCATCGCCCCCCGCCAAAAATGGTTACTAGCTCTTGGGACTCGCTGCGACGTTACGCGTATCGGCACAAGACCAACCCTCTTTTTCCAGTCGCCCGCGCACCAAAAAAAATTTTGGCAGCGGGACTCACAATCCTTGACAGCCAGCTCACCATATAATACTCGGCGACCCTCCGCGGGACCTCCTCAGAGGGTCGCGTCGCCGGGAAACTAACCCCCACTCCTCACTGATCCAAGGTAACACGCCAGAAGTATCCAGGTAACCCCAGTAGTATCCAGGTATCCCCCTGCGAACGTCGGTACTGGGCTCAAAGAAGGCAGCGAGCAGTCGGGACCCGTAGGCACCGAGCAACCGTCACCCCCTCACGACTTTTCCCGAGACGCTTCAGAGGAACCCTTCCCCACATAGTACTCTCTGTGGGATTCGGCAGGCCCCCCCGTCCTACTGCACTAAGGAAGTTCCGAGACACACTTTTTTTTGTGGAAGACCACCCACCCTCCCTGTCCTGCCTGCTATCCCCGCCGCGACTCCTGGTCCCGGCCCTCCTCCCCGACTTCCTCCTTGTCCCGCTGCGAGTCCCGGACCTCCTCCCCACTACCTACTCCCGCCGCGAGTCCCAGTCCCGGCCTTCCTCCTCCTCCTCCTCTTCCCTAGTCCCGGCGCGAGTCCCGGACCTCCTCCCCCACTTCCTAGTCCCGTCGCGAGTCCCGGACCTCCTCCCCCTCTTCCTAGTCCCGGCGCGAGTCCCGGACCTCCTCCTTCTCTTCCTTGTCCCGCCGCGAGTCCCAGTCCCGTCGCGAGTCCCGGACTTCCTCCTTCTCTTCCTTGTCCTGCCGCGACTCCCTAGTCCCGTGGCGAGTCCCGGACTTCCTCCTCCTCTTCCTTGTCCCGCCGCGACTCCCTAGTCCCGTGCGCGAGTCCCGGACTTCCTCCTCCTCTTCCTTGTCCCGCCGCGACTCCCTAGTCCCGGCGCTAGTCCCGGCGCGAGTCCCGGACTTCCTCCTCCTCTTCCTTGTCCCGCCGCGACTCCCTAGTCCCGGCGCGAGTCCCAGTCCCGTCGCGAGTCCCGGACTTCCTCCTCCTCTTCCTTGTCCCGCCGCGACTCCCTAGTCCCGGCGCGAGTCCCAGTCCCGTCGCGAGTCCCGGACTTCCTCCTCCTCTTCCTTGTCCCGCCGCGACT
>NC_143429.1:900000-902500 GCF_059467195.1 Physcomitrium patens
CAAATCAGCAAGAAGTATGTCCAATCCCGGGGCCCATCGCCCCTCCAAATTAATGGAGGGGTCGGATAGAAATTTATAGAAATGTTACTTTTGTGAAACCCCTAGCCGACGAGAGAACTCTCACCGGTTTCGAAGTTCCATTTTCACATTCCGACCTGGGATGTTATGACTCCTCGGCCCACACTGCGAACGCGTCCCACACCCCTCCAAGTTTATCAGGAATTTCACCTGAGCTTGCAATAGAGATCGAGCGCGGTGGCGGTCACAGTGGTGGTCGACCAGGCGGAGCTTGAACGGCCTCGGCAAACACTTCTCCCCACCCTCCCAAATGAATGAGAGAATGGCTTGACAATACCGAGGCCATCGCCCCCCGCCAAAAATGGTTACTAGCTCTTGGGACTCGCTGCGACGTTACGCGTATCGGCACAAGACCAACCCTCTTTTTCCAGTCGCCCGCGCACCAAAAAAAATTTTGGCAGCGGGACTCACAATCCTTGACAGCCAGCTCACCATATAATACTCGGCGACCCTCCGCGGGACCTCCTCAGAGGGTCGCGTCGCCGGGAAACTAACCCCCACTCCTCACTGATCCAAGGTAACACGCCAGAAGTATCCAGGTAACCCCAGTAGTATCCAGGTATCCCCCTGCGAACGTCGGTACTGGGCTCAAAGAAGGCAGCGAGCAGTCGGGACCCGTAGGCACCGAGCAACCGTCACCCCCTCACGACTTTTCCCGAGACGCTTCAGAGGAACCCTTCCCCACATAGTACTCTCTGTGGGATTCGGCAGGCCCCCCCGTCCTACTGCACTAAGGAAGTTCCGAGACACACTTTTTTTTGTGGAAGACCACCCACCCTCCCTGTCCTGCCTGCTATCCCCGCCGCGACTCCTGGTCCCGGCCCTCCTCCCCGACTTCCTCCTTGTCCCGCTGCGAGTCCCGGACCTCCTCCCCACTACCTACTCCCGCCGCGAGTCCCAGTCCCGGCCTTCCTCCTCCTCCTCCTCTTCCCTAGTCCCGGCGCGAGTCCCGGACCTCCTCCCCCACTTCCTAGTCCCGTCGCGAGTCCCGGACCTCCTCCCCCTCTTCCTAGTCCCGGCGCGAGTCCCGGACCTCCTCCTTCTCTTCCTTGTCCTGCCGCGAGTCCCAGTCCCGTCGCGAGTCCCGGACTTCCTCCTTCTCTTCCTTGTCCCGCCGCGACTCCCTAGTCCCGTGGCGAGTCCCGGACTTCCTCCTCCTCTTCCTTGTCCCGCCGCGACTCCCTAGTCCCGTGCGCGAGTCCCGGACTTCCTCCTCCTCTTCCTTGTCCCGCCGCGACTCCCTAGTCCCGGCGCGAGTCCCAGTCCCGTCGCGAGTCCCGGACTTCCTCCTCCTCTTCCTTGTCCCGCCGCGACTCCCTAGTCCCGGCGCGAGTCCCAGTCCCGTCGCGAGTCCCGGACTTCCTCCTCCTCTTCCTTGTCCCGCCGCGACTCCCTAGTCCCGGCGCGAGTCCCAGTCCCGTCGCGAGTCCCGGACTTCCTCCTCCTCTTCCTTGTCCCGCCGCGACTCCCTAGTCCCGGCGCGAGTCCCAGTCCCGTCGCGAGTCCCGGACTTCCTCCTCCTCTTCCTTGTCCCGCCGCGACTCCCTAGTCCCGGCGCGAGTCCCAGTCCCGTCGCGAGTCCCGGACTTCCTCCTCCTCTTCCTTGTCCCGCCGCGAGTCCCGACCTCTTGTCCCGCTCCCTTGCCCAAGTCCCGACTCCTGGCTGTCTCGACTCCTCGTTGGCCGCCCAGTCTTCCGCATAGGTGGAAATAAATAAATAAATCATTTTTTAAAAATCAATTTTAAAATTAACTCCCTGTCTCGACTCCTTGCTGGCCGCCCAGTCTTGCGCCTAGACAGAAATATAAATAAAAATAAAAATAAATTGGTGAATTAAAAATATTAAAGTAATTTAATTAACTGGAATAAGGTAGAAAAATAAAAGGCAGAAGAATACTAAATTGATTTTTTCAAGTGCCACGTGTTACCTTGCTGATGTGGCTGCCACGTGGTAGTCCATGTCATGTCAAAAATCCACTAAATCGTTTACATGTCACTTTGGAGATAAATTTGTGTGTGTGCAATCAATTGGTTGTACAAATATGTTAATGACTTGCTAACTAATGCATCGTACAGGTAATCATTGCCCACTAACTAATCCATCACCACTGAAACTTAATGTCTTCAATTCTTCATCCTTCACACTCCACATCCAATTTATTTTTGTTTGTGTGAATTCTTAAATCTATCTTCTCTTTACATACTCCAAGCCCAACTTTCTAAACCCTTTATATAATCTATGTGAATCCTAGAATCTAGGTTTATATACCCCATGCAAACCCTAAAACCCTAAACCCTAAACCCTAACCCCTAACCCCCCCTCAACTCATACTTTGTTCTTTTAATCATACAACCTAGACTCTGAAATTTTAATCTCATAACATATAAACTAGCATTGTAATTTCAAAACCCAACATTTTGT
>NC_143429.1:922500-925000 GCF_059467195.1 Physcomitrium patens
CACCTAAGTTTCGCGAGGCTCGGCCCCTCTTCCCCTTCGGATGTCCCCCTTCGGTACACCACCACATCATGCCATCCAGTCTGGAGCGTCGCCGACCCCCCGTTGGCCAAGGTAGGGCCAACACAAGAGTAGCGGACGAACCAGTCATCTGGTCTTACCGGAGAAAGGGAGAGGTAGACTGCCACCACCAAACCCCACCCAAGCACACACCAGGCAGCAAAAAGCCATCATCCTAAAAGATGGTCCCACTTCACAAGACGAGGAGGTTCCCGTCCTTCATTCCAACCCCAGGTGAGAACACACACACCCTTCTTTGCGATGGATAAAAGGCAAAAAGAGAGGGCAAAAAGCCAACGGCAAATTCCAACCAGACCCCCAGAGGCACACACCACAAAAAGTGAAGCCAGAGAGAGCCAGACAAAGAGAAGGATAGAGAGAGAGGGAGAGTTAGACCCCCGGAAGAGAATCATAGGTGCTGCGGCCTTTTTCGGGAATGTGACCAGGAAAGAGAGAAACCGACGAGGCCGATACACACATTAAAAATGAAAAAGTAACCATCACCGCGAAGGATTTTCCTCAAAAGACAAATCAGCAAGAAGTATGTCCAATCCCGGGGCCCATCGCCCCTCCAAATTAATGGAGGGGTCGGATAGAAATTTATAGAAATGTTACTTTTGTGAAACCCCTAGCCGACGAGAGAACTCTCACCGGTTTCGAAGTTCCATTTTCACATTCCGACCTGGGATGTTATGACTCCTCGGCCCACACTGCGAACGCGTCCCACACCCCTCCAAGTTTATCAGGAATTTCACCTGAGCTTGCAATAGAGATCGAGCGCGGTGGCGGTCACAGTGGTGGTCGACCAGGCGGAGCTTGAACGGCCTCGGCAAACACTTCTCCCCACCCTCCCAAATGAATGAGAGAATGGCTTGACAATACCGAGGCCATCGCCCCCCGCCAAAAATGGTTACTAGCTCTTGGGACTCGCTGCGACGTTACGCGTATCGGCACAAGACCAACCCTCTTTTTCCAGTCGCCCGCGCACCAAAAAAAATTTTGGCAGCGGGACTCACAATCCTTGACAGCCAGCTCACCATATAATACTCGGCGACCCTCCGCGGGACCTCCTCAGAGGGTCGCGTCGCCGGGAAACTAACCCCCACTCCTCACTGATCCAAGGTAACACGCCAGAAGTATCCAGGTAACCCCAGTAGTATCCAGGTATCCCCCTGCGAACGTCGGTACTGGGCTCAAAGAAGGCAGCGAGCAGTCGGGACCCGTAGGCACCGAGCAACCGTCACCCCCTCACGACTTTTCCCGAGACGCTTCAGAGGAACCCTTCCCCACATAGTACTCTCTGTGGGATTCGGCAGGCCCCCGTCCTACTGCACTAAGGAAGTTCCGAGACACACTTTTTTTGTGGAAGACCACCCACCCTCCCTGTCCTGCCTGCTATCCCCGCCGCGACTCCTGGTCCCGGCCCTCCTCCCCGACTTCCTCCTTGTCCCGCTGCGAGTCCCGGACCTCCTCCCCACTACCTACTCCCGCCGCGAGTCCCAGTCCCGGCCTTCCTCCTCCTCCTCCTCTTCCCTAGTCCCGGCGCGAGTCCCGGACCTCCTCCCCACTTCCTAGTCCCGTCGCGAGTCCCGGACCTCCTCCCCTCTTCCTAGTCCCGGCGCGAGTCCCGGACCTCCTCCTTCTCTTCCTTGTCCTGCCGCGAGTCCCAGTCCCGTCGCGAGTCCCGGACTTCCTCCTTCTCTTCCTTGTCCCGCCGCGACTCCCTAGTCCCGTGGCGAGTCCCGGACTTCCTCCTCCTCTTCCTTGTCCCGCCGCGACTCCCTAGTCCCGTGCGCGAGTCCCGGACTTCCTCCTCCTCTTCCTTGTCCCGCCGCGACTCCCTAGTCCCGGCGCGAGTCCCAGTCCCGTCGCGAGTCCCGGACTTCCTCCTCCTCTTCCTTGTCCCGCCGCGACTCCCTAGTCCCGGCGCGAGTCCCAGTCCCGTCGCGAGTCCCGGACTTCCTCCTCCTCTTCCTTGTCCCGCCGCGACTCCCTAGTCCCGGCGCGAGTCCCAGTCCCGTCGCGAGTCCCGGACTTCCTCCTCCTCTTCCTTGTCCCGCCGCGACTCCCTAGTCCCGGCGCGAGTCCCAGTCCCGTCGCGAGTCCCGGACTTCCTCCTCCTCTTCCTTGTCCCGCCGCGACTCCCTAGTCCCGGCGCGAGTCCCAGTCCCGTCGCGAGTCCCGGACTTCCTCCTCCTCTTCCTTGTCCCGCCGCGAGTCCCGACCTCTTGTCCCGCTCCCTTGCCCAAGTCCCGACTCCTGGCTGTCTCGACTCCTCGTTGGCCGCCCAGTCTTCCGCATAGGTGGAAATAAATAAATAAATCATTTTTTAAAAATCAATTTTAAAATTAACTCCCTGTCTCGACTCCTTGCTGGCCGCCCAGTCTTGCGCCTAGACAGAAATATAAATAAAAATAAAAATAAATTGGTGAATTAAAAATAT
>NC_143429.1:935000-937500 GCF_059467195.1 Physcomitrium patens
AAATGGTTACTAGCTCTTGGGACTCGCTGCGACGTTACGCGTATCGGCACAAGACCAACCCTCTTTTTCCAGTCGCCCGCGCACCAAAAAAAATTTTGGCAGCGGGACTCACAATCCTTGACAGCCAGCTCACCATATAATACTCGGCGACCCTCCGCGGGACCTCCTCAGAGGGTCGCGTCGCCGGGAAACTAACCCCACTCCTCACTGATCCAAGGTAACACGCCAGAAGTATCCAGGTAACCCCAGTAGTATCCAGGTATCCCCCTGCGAACGTCGGTACTGGGCTCAAAGAAGGCAGCGAGCAGTCGGGACCCGTAGGCACCGAGCAACCGTCACCCCCTCACGACTTTTCCCGAGACGCTTCAGAGGAACCCTTCCCCACATAGTACTCTCTGTGGGATTCGGCAGGCCCCCGTCCTACTGCACTAAGGAAGTTCCGAGACACACTTTTTTTTGTGGAAGACCACCCACCCTCCCTGTCCTGCCTGCTATCCCCGCCGCGACTCCTGGTCCCGGCCCTCCTCCCCGACTTCCTCCTTGTCCCGCTGCGAGTCCCGGACCTCCTCCCCACTACCTACTCCCGCCGCGAGTCCCAGTCCCGGCCTTCCTCCTCCTCCTCCTCTTCCCTAGTCCCGGCGCGAGTCCCGGACCTCCTCCCCACTTCCTAGTCCCGTCGCGAGTCCCGGACCTCCTCCCCTCTTCCTAGTCCCGGCGCGAGTCCCGGACCTCCTCCTTCTCTTCCTTGTCCTGCCGCGAGTCCCAGTCCCGTCGCGAGTCCCGGACTTCCTCCTTCTCTTCCTTGTCCCGCCGCGACTCCCTAGTCCCGTGGCGAGTCCCGGACTTCCTCCTCCTCTTCCTTGTCCCGCCGCGACTCCCTAGTCCCGTGCGCGAGTCCCGGACTTCCTCCTCCTCTTCCTTGTCCCGCCGCGACTCCCTTGTAGTCCCGAGTCCCCCGTCGCGAGTCCCGGACTTCCTCCTCCTCTTCCTTGTCCCGCCGCGACTCCCTAGTCCCGGCGCGAGTCCCAGTCCCGTCGCGAGTCCCGGACTTCCTCCTCCTCTTCCTTGTCCCGCCGCGACTCCCTAGTCCCGGCGCGAGTCCCAGTCCCGTCGCGAGTCCCGGACTTCCTCCTCCTCTTCCTTGTCCCGCCGCGACTCCCTAGTCCCGGCGCGAGTCCCAGTCCCGTCGCGAGTCCCGGACTTCCTCCTCCTCTTCCTTGTCCCGCCGCGACTCCCTAGTCCCGGCGCGAGTCCCAGTCCCGTCGCGAGTCCCGGACTTCCTCCTCCTCTTCCTTGTCCCGCCGCGAGTCCCGACCTCTTGTCCCGCTCCCTTGCCCAAGTCCCGACTCCTGGCTGTCTCGACTCCTCGTTGGCCGCCCAGTCTTCCGCATAGGTGGAAATAAATAAATAAATCATTTTTTAAAAATCAATTTTAAAATTAACTCCCTGTCTCGACTCCTTGCTGGCCGCCCAGTCTTGCGCCTAGACAGAAATATAAATAAAAATAAAAATAAATTGGTGAATTAAAAATATTAAAGTAATTTAATTAACTGGAATAAGGTAGAAAAATAAAAGGCAGAAGAATACTAAATTGATTTTTTCAAGTGCCACGTGTTACCTTGCTGATGTGGCTGCCACGTGGTAGTCCATGTCATGTCAAAAATCCACTAAATCGTTTACATGTCACTTTGGAGATAAATTTGTGTGTGTGCAATCAATTGGTTGTACAAATATGTTAATGACTTGCTAACTAATGCATCGTACAGGTAATCATTGCCCACTAACTAATCCATCACCACTGAAACTTAATGTCTTCAATTCTTCATCCTTCACACTCCACATCCAATTTATTTTTGTTTGTGTGAATTCTTAAATCTATCTTCTCTTTACATACTCCAAGCCCAACTTTCTAAACCCTTTATATAATCTATGTGAATCCTAGAATCTAGGTTTATATACCCCATGCAAACCCTAAAACCCTAAACCCTAAACCCTAACCCCTAACCCCTAACCCCTCAACTCATACTTTGTTCTTTTAATCATACAACCTAGACTCTGAAATTTTAATCTCATAACATATAAACTAGCATTGTAATTTCAAAACCCAACATTTTGTATTGTGACAATACTTGTTTGCAAATATGCATCCTTCATTTACTTTTATTTTTTTAACACTACACTGTGCCACATCAGCACCAAATAGATCAAAATCCTTGATAAATTAACCTCTAACATGTAAATATTATATTCTCCACCCTTTCAGCTTTTATTTTTATTTTTTTTAACTTTTTGAAATGCCACGTCAGCTACCTGGCTGCCCTGTCACATGACAAATGCTAAGTGGACTGCCATGTCGGAGAAGAAGATGCCACGTCGGAGAAGGTTCAAGCGGATGCAAAATGGATGCAGCACCGGGACTTCCCGGGAGGTCACCCATCCCAGTACTATTCCGGCCCAAAGGCGCTTAACTTCAGAGTTCTGATGGGATCTGGTGTAGTAG
>NC_143429.1:945000-947500 GCF_059467195.1 Physcomitrium patens
CGAACGCCAAGAGAGCCTAGCCACGAAAACCCGTTCGATGGTACCGAACTAGTATTATATGGCCTGTATCTCTCTCCCAACATCCGGCTGGAACAAACCCCCAGAACTTCCTGCGAAGTTGACCCCTCCATCACCTCATCCGATCGATTTCATCCACCTCTCGCCTCCTACCTCCGCACCACCTGAAGTACATTCTAAGCCCTGGCCCCCAAACCTTTGACGGAGAGGGGGGTCGATAGTCCACTTCTTAAGCAATAGTCCGGTGGGGGAGAAACGGCTAACCCGCACCTTATATTGACATAGGCTAGCATATGGAGTAACCCTCGTTGAACCAAGGCCCCCCGACCCGCTTTGGCTGATCGGGGGGTTCCGGGAGCAAATTCTGGTGGGCGAGTACAGTGGATCCTAGATCGATCGAACAAGGTAACTTCGAAAACAAACTCCCGAATCTTTCCCAAACAGCTCTTCCATAGTTTTTCCAGTCCGCAGCAACGACTCAGGTTTGGATGGGCGAAATCACGACGGCAGCCACAAAAAAATGGATCTCCGACATCACACAACCCGACACACCTAAGTTTCGCGAGGCTCGGCCCCTCTTCCCCTTCGGATGTCCCCCTTCGGTACACCACCACATCATGCCATCCAGTCTGGAGCGTCGCCGACTCCCGTTGGCCAAGGTAGGGCCAACACAAGAGTAGCGGACGAACCAGTCATCTGGTCTTACCGGAGAAAGGGAGAGGTAGACTGCCACCACCAAACCCCACCCAAGCACACACCAGGCAGCAAAAAGCCATCATCCTAAAAGATGGTCCCACTTCACAAGACGAGGAGGTTCCCGTCCTTCATTCCAACCCCAGGTGAGAACACACACACCCTTCTTTGCGATGGATAAAAGGCAAAAAGAGAGGGCAAAAAGCCAACGGCAAATTCCAACCAGACCCCCAGAGGCACACACCACAAAAAGTGAAGCCAGAGAGAGCCAGACAAAGAGAAGGATAGAGAGAGAGGGAGAGTTAGACCCCCGGAAGAGAATCATAGGTGCTGCGGCCTTTTTCGGGAATGTGACCAGGAAAGAGAGAAACCGACGAGGCCGATACACACATTAAAAATGAAAAAGTAACCATCACCGCGAAGGATTTTCCTCAAAAGACAAATCAGCAAGAAGTATGTCCAATCCTGGGGCCCATCGCCCCTCCAAATTAATGGAGGGGTCGGATAGAAATTTATAGAAATGTTACTTTTGTGAAACCCCTAGCCGACGAGAGAACTCTCACCGGTTTCGAAGTTCCATTTTCACATTCCGACCTGGGATGTTATGACTCCTCGGCCCACACTGCGAACGCGTCCCACACCCCTCCAAGTTTATCAGGAATTTCACCTGAGCTTGCAATAGAGATCGAGCGCGGTGGCGGTCACAGTGGTGGTCGACCAGGCGGAGCTTGAACGGCCTCGGCAAACACTTCTCCCCACCCTCCCAAATGAATGAGAGAATGGCTTGACAATACCGAGGCCATCGCCCCCCGCCAAAAATGGTTACTAGCTCTTGGGACTCGCTGCGACGTTACGCGTATCGGCACAAGACCAACCCTCTTTTTCCAGTCGCCCGCGCACCAAAAAAAATTTTGGCAGCGGGACTCACAATCCTTGACAGCCAGCTCACCATATAATACTCGGCGACCCTCCGCGGGACCTCCTCAGAGGGTCGCGTCGCCGGGAAACTAACCCCCACTCCTCACTGATCCAAGGTAACACGCCAGAAGTATCCAGGTAACCCCAGTAGTATCCAGGTATCCCCCTGCGAACGTCGGTACTGGGCTCAAAGAAGGCAGCGAGCAGTCGGGACCCGTAGGCACCGAGCAACCGTCACCCCCTCACGACTTTTCCCGAGACGCTTCAGAGGAACCCTTCCCCACATAGTACTCTCTGTGGGATTCGGCAGGCCCCCGTCCTACTGCACTAAGGAAGTTCCGAGACACACTTTTTTTTGTGGAAGACCACCCACCCTCCCTGTCCTGCCTGCTATCCCCGCCGCGACTCCTGGTCCCGGCCCTCCTCCCCGACTTCCTCCTTGTCCCGCTGCGAGTCCCGGACCTCCTCCCCACTACCTACTCCCGCCGCGAGTCCCAGTCCCGGCCTTCCTCCTCCTCCTCCTCTTCCCTAGTCCCGGCGCGAGTCCCGGACCTCCTCCCCACTTCCTAGTCCCGTCGCGAGTCCCGGACCTCCTCCCCTCTTCCTAGTCCCGGCGCGAGTCCCGGACCTCCTCCTTCTCTTCCTTGTCCTGCCGCGAGTCCCAGTCCCGTCGCGAGTCCCGGACTTCCTCCTTCTCTTCCTTGTCCCGCCGCGACTCCCTAGTCCCGTGGCGAGTCCCGGACTTCCTCCTCCTCTTCCTTGTCCCGCCGCGACTCCCTAGTCCCGTGCGCGAGTCCCGGACTTCCTCCTCCTCTTCCTTGTCCCGCCGCGACTCCCTAGTCCCGGCGCGAGTCCCAGGCGCGAGTCCCGG
>NC_143429.1:957500-960000 GCF_059467195.1 Physcomitrium patens
TGAAGCCAGAGAGAGCCAGACAAAGAGAAGGATAGAGAGAGAGGGAGAGTTAGACCCCCGGAAGAGAATCATAGGTGCTGCGGCCTTTTTCGGGAATGTGACCAGGAAAGAGAGAAACCGACGAGGCCGATACACACATTAAAAAATGAAAAAGTAACCATCACCGCGAAGGATTTTCCTCAAAAGACAAATCAGCAAGAAGTATGTCCAATCCTGGGGCCCATCGCCCCTCCAAATTAATGGAGGGGTCGGATAGAAATTTATAGAAATGTTACTTTTGTGAAACCCCTAGCCGACGAGAGAACTCTCACCGGTTTCGAAGTTCCATTTTCACATTCCGACCTGGGATGTTATGACTCCTCGGCCCACACTGCGAACGCGTCCCACACCCCCTCCAAGTTTATCAGGAATTTCACCTGAGCTTGCAATAGAGATCGAGCGCGGTGGCGGTCACAGTGGTGGTCGACCAGGCGGAGCTTGAACGGCCTCGGCAAACACTTCTCCCCACCCTCCCAAATGAATGAGAGAATGGCTTGACAATACCGAGGCCATCGCCCCCCGCCAAAAATGGTTACTAGCTCTTGGGACTCGCTGCGACGTTACGCGTATCGGCACAAGACCAACCCTCTTTTTCCAGTCGCCCGCGCACCAAAAAAAATTTTGGCAGCGGGACTCACAATCCTTGACAGCCAGCTCACCATATAATACTCGGCGACCCTCCGCGGGACCTCCTCAGAGGGTCGCGTCGCCGGGAAACTAACCCCACACTCCTCACTGATCCAAGGTAACACGCCAGAAGTATCCAGGTAACCCCAGTAGTATCCAGGTATCCCCCTGCGAACGTCGGTACTGGGCTCAAAGAAGGCAGCGAGCAGTCGGGACCCGTAGGCACCGAGCAACCGTCACCCCCTCACGACTTTTCCCGAGACGCTTCAGAGGAACCCTTCCCCACATAGTACTCTCTGTGGGATTCGGCAGGCCCCCGTCCTACTGCACTAAGGAAGTTCCGAGACACACTTTTTTTTGTGGAAGACCACCCACCCTCCCTGTCCTGCCTGCTATCCCCGCCGCGACTCCTGGTCCCGGCCCTCCTCCCCGACTTCCTCCTTGTCCCGCTGCGAGTCCCGGACCTCCTCCCCACTACCTACTCCCGCCGCGAGTCCCAGTCCCGGCCTTCCTCCTCCTCCTCCTCTTCCCTAGTCCCGGCGCGAGTCCCGGACCTCCTCCCCACTTCCTAGTCCCGTCGCGAGTCCCGGACCTCCTCCTCTTCCTAGTCCCGGCGCGAGTCCCGGACCTCCTCCTTCTCTTCCTTGTCCTGCCGCGAGTCCCAGTCCCGTCGCGAGTCCCGGACTTCCTCCTTCTCTTCCTTGTCCCGCCGCGACTCCCTAGTCCCGTGGCGAGTCCCGGACTTCCTCCTCCTCTTCCTTGTCCCGCCGCGACTCCCTAGTCCCGTGCGCGAGTCCCGGACTTCCTCCTCCTCTTCCTTGTCCCGCCGCGACTCCCTAGTCCCGGCGCGAGTCCCAGTCCCGCGCGAGTCCCGGACTTCCTCCTCCTCTTCCTTGTCCCGCCGCGACTCCCTAGTCCCGGCGCGAGTCCCAGTCCCGTCGCGAGTCCCGGACTTCCTCCTCCTCTTCCTTGTCCCGCCGCGACTCCCTAGTCCCGGCGCGAGTCCCAGTCCCGTCGCGAGTCCCGGACTTCCTCCTCCTCTTCCTTGTCCCGCCGCGACTCCCTAGTCCCGGCGCGAGTCCCAGTCCCGTCGCGAGTCCCGGACTTCCTCCTCCTCTTCCTTGTCCCGCCGCGACTCCCTAGTCCCGGCGCGAGTCCCAGTCCCGTCGCGAGTCCCGGACTTCCTCCTCCTCTTCCTTGTCCCGCCGCGAGTCCCGACCTCTTGTCCCGCTCCCTTGCCCAAGTCCCGACTCCTGGCTGTCTCGACTCCTCGTTGGCCGCCCAGTCTTCCGCATAGGTGGAAATAAATAAATAAATCATTTTTTAAAAATCAATTTTAAAATTAACTCCCTGTCTCGACTCCTTGCTGGCCGCCCAGTCTTGCGCCTAGACAGAAATATAAATAAAAATAAAAATAAATTGGTGAATTAAAAATATTAAAGTAATTTAATTAACTGGAATAAGGTAGAAAAATAAAAGGCAGAAGAATACTAAATTGATTTTTTCAAGTGCCACGTGTTACCTTGCTGATGTGGCTGCCACGTGGTAGTCCATGTCATGTCAAAAATCCACTAAATCGTTTACATGTCACTTTGGAGATAAATTTGTGTGTGTGCAATCAATTGGTTGTACAAATATGTTAATGACTTGCTAACTAATGCATCGTACAGGTAATCATTGCCCACTAACTAATCCATCACCACTGAAACTTAATGTCTTCAATTCTTCATCCTTCACACTCCACATCCAATTTATTTTTGTTTGTGTGAATTCTTAAATCTATCTTCTCTTTACATACTCCAAGCCCAACTTTCTAAACCCTTTATATAATCTA
>NC_143429.1:980000-982500 GCF_059467195.1 Physcomitrium patens
GGTGGGCGAGTACAGTGGATCCTAGATCGATCGAACAAGGTAACTTCGAAAACAAACTCCCGAATCTTTCCCAAACAGCTCTTCCATAGTTTTTCCAGTCCGCAGCAACGACTCAGGTTTGGATGGGCGAAATCACGACGGCAGCCACAAAAAAATGGATCTCCGACATCACACAACCCGACACACCTAAGTTTCGCGAGGCTCGGCCCCTCTTCCCCTTCGGATGTCCCCCTTCGGTACACCACCACATCATGCCATCCAGTCTGGAGCGTCGCCGACTCCCGTTGGCCAAGGTAGGGCCAACACAAGAGTAGCGGACGAACCAGTCATCTGGTCTTACCGGAGAAAGGGAGAGGTAGACTGCCACCACCAAACCCCACCCAAGCACACACCAGGCAGCAAAAAGCCATCATCCTAAAAGATGGTCCCACTTCACAAGACGAGGAGGTTCCCCGTCCTTCATTCCAACCCCAGGTGAGAACACACACACCCTTCTTTGCGATGGATAAAAGGCAAAAAGAGAGGGCAAAAAGCCAACGGCAAATTCCAACCAGACCCCCAGAGGCACACACCACAAAAAGTGAAGCCAGAGAGAGCCAGACAAAGAGAAGGATAGAGAGAGGGAGAGTTAGACCCCCGGAAGAGAATCATAGGTGCTGCGGCCTTTTTCGGGAATGTGACCAGGAAAGAGAGAAACCGACGAGGCCGATACACACATTAAAAATGAAAAAGTAACCATCACCGCGAAGGATTTTCCTCAAAAGACAAATCAGCAAGAAGTATGTCCAATCCTGGGGCCCATCGCCCCTCCAAATTAATGGAGGGGTCGGATAGAAATTTATAGAAATGTTACTTTTGTGAAACCCCTAGCCGACGAGAGAACTCTCACCGGTTTCGAAGTTCCATTTTCACATTCCGACCTGGGATGTTATGACTCCTCGGCCCACACTGCGAACGCGTCCCACACCCCTCCAAGTTTATCAGGAATTTCACCTGAGCTTGCAATAGAGATCGAGCGCGGTGGCGGTCACAGTGGTGGTCGACCAGGCGGAGCTTGAACGGCCTCGGCAAACACTTCTCCCCACCCTCCCAAATGAATGAGAGAATGGCTTGACAATACCGAGGCCATCGCCCCCCGCCAAAAATGGTTACTAGCTCTTGGGACTCGCTGCGACGTTACGCGTATCGGCACAAGACCAACCCTCTTTTTCCAGTCGCCCGCGCACCAAAAAAAATTTTGGCAGCGGGACTCACAATCCTTGACAGCCAGCTCACCATATAATACTCGGCGACCCTCCGCGGGACCTCCTCAGAGGGTCGCGTCGCCGGGAAACTAACCCCCACTCCTCACTGATCCAAGGTAACACGCCAGAAGTATCCAGGTAACCCCAGTAGTATCCAGGTATCCCCCTGCGAACGTCGGTACTGGGCTCAAAGAAGGCAGCGAGCAGTCGGGACCCGTAGGCACCGAGCAACCGTCACCCCCTCACGACTTTTCCCGAGACGCTTCAGAGGAACCCTTCCCCACATAGTACTCTCTGTGGGATTCGGCAGGCCCCCGTCCTACTGCACTAAGGAAGTTCCGAGACACACTTTTTTTGTGGAAGACCACCCACCCTCCCTGTCCTGCCTGCTATCCCCGCCGCGACTCCTGGTCCCGGCCCTCCTCCCCGACTTCCTCCTTGTCCCGCTGCGAGTCCCGGACCTCCTCCCCACTACCTACTCCCGCCGCGAGTCCCAGTCCCGGCCTTCCTCCTCCTCCTCCTCTTCCCTAGTCCCGGCGCGAGTCCCGGACCTCCTCCCCACTTCCTAGTCCCGTCGCGAGTCCCGGACCTCCTCCCCTCTTCCTAGTCCCGGCGCGAGTCCCGGACCTCCTCCTTCTCTTCCTTGTCCTGCCGCGAGTCCCAGTCCCGTCGCGAGTCCCGGACTTCCTCCTTCTCTTCCTTGTCCCGCCGCGACTCCCTAGTCCCGTGGCGAGTCCCGGACTTCCTCCTCCTCTTCCTTGTCCCGCCGCGACTCCCTAGTCCCGTGCGCGAGTCCCGGACTTCCTCCTCCTCTTCCTTGTCCCGCCGCGACTCCCTAGTCCCGGCGCGAGTCCCAGTCCCGTCGCGAGTCCCGGACTTCCTCCTCCTCTTCCTTGTCCCGCCGCGACTCCCTAGTCCCGGCGCGAGTCCCAGTCCCGTCGCGAGTCCCGGACTTCCTCCTCCTCTTCCTTGTCCCGCCGCGACTCCCTAGTCCCGGCGCGAGTCCCAGTCCCGTCGCGAGTCCCGGACTTCCTCCTCCTCTTCCTTGTCCCGCCGCGACTCCCTAGTCCCGGCGCGAGTCCCAGTCCCGTCGCGAGTCCCGGACTTCCTCCTCCTCTTCCTTGTCCCGCCGCGACTCCCTAGTCCCGGCGCGAGTCCCAGTCCCGTCGCAGAGTCGCGAGTCCCGGACTTCCTCCTCCTCTTCCTTGTCCCGCCGCGAGTCCCGACCTCTTGTCCCGCTCCCTTGCCCAAGTCCC
>NC_143429.1:992500-995000 GCF_059467195.1 Physcomitrium patens
CGTCCCACACCCCTCCAAGTTTATCAGGAATTTCACCTGAGCTTGCAATAGAGATCGAGCGCGGTGGCGGTCACAGTGGTGGTCGACCAGGCGGAGCTTGAACGGCCTCGGCAAACACTTCTCCCCACCCTCCCAAATGAATGAGAGAATGGCTTGACAATACCGAGGCCATCGCCCCCCGCCAAAAATGGTTACTAGCTCTTGGGACTCGCTGCGACGTTACGCGTATCGGCACAAGACCAACCCTCTTTTTCCAGTCGCCCGCGCACCAAAAAAAATTTTGGCAGCGGGACTCACAATCCTTGACAGCCAGCTCACCATATAATACTCGGCGACCCTCCGCGGGACCTCCTCAGAGGGTCGCGTCGCCGGGAAACTAACCCCCACTCCTCACTGATCCAAGGTAACACGCCAGAAGTATCCAGGTAACCCCAGTAGTATCCAGGTATCCCCCTGCGAACGTCGGTACTGGGCTCAAAGAAGGCAGCGAGCAGTCGGGACCCGTAGGCACCGAGCAACCGTCACCCCCTCACGACTTTTCCCGAGACGCTTCAGAGGAACCCTTCCCCACATAGTACTCTCTGTGGGATTCGGCAGGCCCCCCCGTCCTACTGCACTAAGGAAGTTCCGAGACACACTTTTTTTTGTGGAAGACCACCCACCCTCCCTGTCCTGCCTGCTATCCCCGCCGCGACTCCTGGTCCCGGCCCTCCTCCCCGACTTCCTCCTTGTCCCGCTGCGAGTCCCGGACCTCCTCCCCACTACCTACTCCCGCCGCGAGTCCCAGTCCCGGCCTTCCTCCTCCTCCTCCTCTTCCCTAGTCCCGGCGCGAGTCCCGGACCTCCTCCCCCACTTCCTAGTCCCGTCGCGAGTCCCGGACCTCCTCCCCCTCTTCCTAGTCCCGGCGCGAGTCCCGGACCTCCTCCTTCTCTTCCTTGTCCTGCCGCGAGTCCCAGTCCCGTCGCGAGTCCCGGACTTCCTCCTTCTCTTCCTTGTCCCGCCGCGACTCCCTAGTCCCGTGGCGAGTCCCGGACTTCCTCCTCCTCTTCCTTGTCCCGCCGCGACTCCCTAGTCCCGTGGCGAGTCCCGGACTTCCTCCTCCTCTTCCTTGTCCCGCCGCGACTCCCTAGTCCCGGCGCGAGTCCCAGTCCCGTCGCGAGTCCCGGACTTCCTCCTCCTCTTCCTTGTCCCGCCGCGACTCCCTAGTCCCGGCGCGAGTCCCAGTCCCGTCGCGAGTCCCGGACTTCCTCCTCCTCTTCCTTGTCCCGCCGCGACTCCCTAGTCCCGGCGCGAGTCCCAGTCCCGTCGCGAGTCCCGGACTTCCTCCTCCTCTTCCTTGTCCCGCCGCGACTCCCTAGTCCCGGCGCGAGTCCCAGTCCCGTCGCGAGTCCCGGACTTCCTCCTCCTCTTCCTTGTCCCGCCGCGACTCCCTAGTCCCGGCGCGAGTCCCAGTCCCGTCGCGAGTCCCGGACTTCCTCCTCCTCTTCCTTGTCCCGCCGCGAGTCCCGACCTCTTGTCCCGCTCCCTTGCCCAAGTCCCGACTCCTGGCTGTCTCGACTCCTCGTTGGCCGCCCAGTCTTCCGCATAGGTGGAAATAAATAAATAAATCATTTTTTAAAAATCAATTTTAAAATTAACTCCCTGTCTCGACTCCTTGCTGGCCGCCCAGTCTTGCGCCTAGACAGAAATATAAATAAAAATAAAAATAAATTGGTGAATTAAAAATATTAAAGTAATTTAATTAACTGGAATAAGGTAGAAAAATAAAAGGCAGAAGAATACTAAATTGATTTTTTCAAGTGCCACGTGTTACCTTGCTGATGTGGCTGCCACGTGGTAGTCCATGTCATGTCAAAAATCCACTAAATCGTTTACATGTCACTTTGGAGATAAATTTGTGTGTGTGCAATCAATTGGTTGTACAAATATGTTAATGACTTGCTAACTAATGCATCGTACAGGTAATCATTGCCCACTAACTAATCCATCACCACTGAAACTTAATGTCTTCAATTCTTCATCCTTCACACTCCACATCCAATTTATTTTTGTTTGTGTGAATTCTTAAATCTATCTTCTCTTTACATACTCCAAGCCCAACTTTCTAAACCCTTTATATAATCTATGTGAATCCTAGAATCTAGGTTTATATACCCCATGCAAACCCTAAAACCCTAAACCCTAAACCCTAACCCCTAACCCCCCCTCAACTCATACTTTGTTCTTTTAATCATACAACCTAGACTCTGAAATTTTAATCTCATAACATATAAACTAGCATTGTAATTTCAAAACCCAACATTTTGTATTGTGACAATACTTGTTTGCAAATATGCATCCTTCATTTACTTTTATTTTTTTAACACTACACTGTGCCACATCAGCACCAAATAGATCAAAATCCTTGATAAATTAACCTCTAACATGTAAATATTATATTCTCCACCCTTTCAGCTTTTATTTTTATTTTTTTTAACTTTTTGAAATGCCACGTCAGCTA
>NC_143429.1:1015000-1017500 GCF_059467195.1 Physcomitrium patens
GCCACCACCAAACCCCACCCAAGCACACACCAGGCAGCAAAAAGCCATCATCCTAAAAGATGGTCCCACTTCACAAGACGAGGAGGTTCCCGTCCTTCATTCCAACCCCAGGTGAGAACACACACACCCTTCTTTGCGATGGATAAAAGGCAAAAGAGAGGGCAAAAAGCCAACGGCAAATTCCAACCAGACCCCCAGAGGCACACACCACAAAAAGTGAAGCCAGAGAGAGCCAGACAAAGAGAAGGATAGAGAGAGAGGGAGAGTTAGACCCCCCCGGAAGAGAATCATAGGTGCTGCGGCCTTTTTCGGGAATGTGACCAGGAAAGAGAGAAACCGACGAGGCCGATACACACATTAAAAAATGAAAAAGTAACCATCACCGCGAAGGATTTTCCTCAAAAGACAAATCAGCAAGAAGTATGTCCAATCCCGGGGCCCATCGCCCCTCCAAATTAATGGAGGGGTCGGATAGAAATTTATAGAAATGTTACTTTTGTGAAACCCCTAGCCGACGAGAGAACTCTCACCGGTTTCGAAGTTCCATTTTCACATTCCGACCTGGGATGTTATGACTCCTCGGCCCACACTGCGAACGCGTCCCACACCCCTCCAAGTTTATCAGGAATTTCACCTGAGCTTGCAATAGAGATCGAGCGCGGTGGCGGTCACAGTGGTGGTCGACCAGGCGGAGCTTGAACGGCCTCGGCAAACACTTCTCCCCACCCTCCCAAATGAATGAGAGAATGGCTTGACAATACCGAGGCCATCGCCCCCCGCCAAAAATGGTTACTAGCTCTTGGGACTCGCTGCGACGTTACGCGTATCGGCACAAGACCAACCCTCTTTTTCCAGTCGCCCGCGCACCAAAAAAAATTTTGGCAGCGGGACTCACAATCCTTGACAGCCAGCTCACCATATAATACTCGGCGACCCTCCGCGGGACCTCCTCAGAGGGTCGCGTCGCCGGGAAACTAACCCCCACTCCTCACTGATCCAAGGTAACACGCCAGAAGTATCCAGGTAACCCCAGTAGTATCCAGGTATCCCCCTGCGAACGTCGGTACTGGGCTCAAAGAAGGCAGCGAGCAGTCGGGACCCGTAGGCACCGAGCAACCGTCACCCCCTCACGACTTTTCCCGAGACGCTTCAGAGGAACCCTTCCCCACATAGTACTCTCTGTGGGATTCGGCAGGCCCCCGTCCTACTGCACTAAGGAAGTTCCGAGACACACTTTTTTTTGTGGAAGACCACCCACCCTCCCTGTCCTGCCTGCTATCCCCGCCGCGACTCCTGGTCCCGGCCCTCCTCCCCGACTTCCTCCTTGTCCCGCTGCGAGTCCCGGACCTCCTCCCCACTACCTACTCCCGCCGCGAGTCCCAGTCCCGGCCTTCCTCCTCCTCCTCCTCTTCCCTAGTCCCGGCGCGAGTCCCGGACCTCCTCCCCACTTCCTAGTCCCGTCGCGAGTCCCGGACCTCCTCCCCTCTTCCTAGTCCCGGCGCGAGTCCCGGACCTCCTCCTTCTCTTCCTTGTCCTGCCGCGAGTCCCAGTCCCGTCGCGAGTCCCGGACTTCCTCCTTCTCTTCCTTGTCCCGCCGCGACTCCCTAGTCCCGTGGCGAGTCCCGGACTTCCTCCTCCTCTTCCTTGTCCCGCCGCGACTCCCTAGTCCCGTGCGCGAGTCCCGGACTTCCTCCTCCTCTTCCTTGTCCCGCCGCGACTCCCTAGTCCCGGCGCGAGTCCCAGTCCCGTCGCGAGTCCCGGACTTCCTCCTCCTCTTCCTTGTCCCGCCGCGACTCCCTAGTCCCGGCGCGAGTCCCAGTCCCGTCGCGAGTCCCGGACTTCCTCCTCCTCTTCCTTGTCCCGCCGCGACTCCCTAGTCCCGGCGCGAGTCCCAGTCCCGTCGCGAGTCCCGGACTTCCTCCTCCTCTTCCTTGTCCCGCCGCGACTCCCTAGTCCCGGCGCGAGTCCCAGTCCCGTCGCGAGTCCCGGACTTCCTCCTCCTCTTCCTTGTCCCGCCGCGACTCCCTAGTCCCGGCGCGAGTCCCAGTCCCGTCGCGAGTCCCGGACTTCCTCCTCCTCTTCCTTGTCCCGCCGCGAGTCCCGACCTCTTGTCCCGCTCCCTTGCCCAAGTCCCGACTCCTGGCTGTCTCGACTCCTCGTTGGCCGCCCAGTCTTCCGCATAGGTGGAAATAAATAAATAAATCATTTTTTAAAAAATCAATTTTAAAATTAACTCCCTGTCTCGACTCCTTGCTGGCCGCCCAGTCTTGCGCCTAGACAGAAATATAAATAAAAATAAAAATAAATTGGTGAATTAAAAATATTAAAGTAATTTAATTAACTGGAATAAGGTAGAAAAATAAAAGGCAGAAGAATACTAAATTGATTTTTTCAAGTGCCACGTGTTACCTTGCTGATGTGGCTGCCACGTGGTAGTCCATGTCATGTCAAAAATCCACTAAATCGTTTACATGTCACTTTGGAGATAAATTTGTGTGTG
>NC_143429.1:1037500-1040000 GCF_059467195.1 Physcomitrium patens
GATCGATTTCATCCACCTCTCGCCTCCTACCTCCGCACCACCTGAAGTACATTCTAAGCCCTGGCCCCCAAACCTTTGACGGAGAGGGGGGTCGATAGTCCACTTCTTAAGCAATAGTCCGGTGGGGGAGAAACGGCTAACCCGCACCTTATATTGACATAGGCTAGCATATGGAGTAACCCTCGTTGAACCAAGGCCCCCCGACCCGCTTTGGCTGATCGGGGGGTTCCGGGAGCAAATTCTGGTGGGCGAGTACAGTGGATCCTAGATCGATCGAACAAGGTAACTTCGAAAACAAACTCCCGAATCTTTCCCAAACAGCTCTTCCATAGTTTTTCCAGTCCGCAGCAACGACTCAGGTTTGGATGGGCGAAATCACGACGGCAGCCACAAAAAAATGGATCTCCGACATCACACAACCCGACACACCTAAGTTTCGCGAGGCTCGGCCCCTCTTCCCCTTCGGATGTCCCCCTTCGGTACACCACCACATCATGCCATCCAGTCTGGAGCGTCGCCGACTCCCGTTGGCCAAGGTAGGGCCAACACAAGAGTAGCGGACGAACCAGTCATCTGGTCTTACCGGAGAAAGGGAGAGGTAGACTGCCACCACCAAACCCCACCCAAGCACACACCAGGCAGCAAAAAGCCATCATCCTAAAAGATGGTCCCACTTCACAAGACGAGGAGGTTCCCCGTCCTTCATTCCAACCCCAGGTGAGAACACACACACCCTTCTTTGCGATGGATAAAAGGCAAAAAGAGAGGGCAAAAAGCCAACGGCAAATTCCAACCAGACCCCCAGAGGCACACACCACAAAAAGTGAAGCCAGAGAGAGCCAGACAAAGAGAAGGATAGAGAGAGAGGGAGAGTTAGACCCCCGGAAGAGAATCATAGGTGCTGCGGCCTTTTTCGGGAATGTGACCAGGAAAGAGAGAAACCGACGAGGCCGATACACACATTAAAAAATGAAAAAGTAACCATCACCGCGAAGGATTTTCCTCAAAAGACAAATCAGCAAGAAGTATGTCCAATCCTGGGGCCCATCGCCCCTCCAAATTAATGGAGGGGTCGGATAGAAATTTATAGAAATGTTACTTTTGTGAAACCCCTAGCCGACGAGAGAACTCTCACCGGTTTCGAAGTTCCATTTTCACATTCCGACCTGGGATGTTATGACTCCTCGGCCCACACTGCGAACGCGTCCCACACCCCTCCAAGTTTATCAGGAATTTCACCTGAGCTTGCAATAGAGATCGAGCGCGGTGGCGGTCACAGTGGTGGTCGACCAGGCGGAGCTTGAACGGCCTCGGCAAACACTTCTCCCCACCCTCCCAAATGAATGAGAGAATGGCTTGACAATACCGAGGCCATCGCCCCCCGCCAAAAATGGTTACTAGCTCTTGGGACTCGCTGCGACGTTACGCGTATCGGCACAAGACCAACCCTCTTTTTCCAGTCGCCCGCGCACCAAAAAAAATTTTGGCAGCGGGACTCACAATCCTTGACAGCCAGCTCACCATATAATACTCGGCGACCCTCCGCGGGACCTCCTCAGAGGGTCGCGTCGCCGGGAAACTAACCCCCACTCCTCACTGATCCAAGGTAACACGCCAGAAGTATCCAGGTAACCCCAGTAGTATCCAGGTATCCCCCTGCGAACGTCGGTACTGGGCTCAAAGAAGGCAGCGAGCAGTCGGGACCCGTAGGCACCGAGCAACCGTCACCCCCTCACGACTTTTCCCGAGACGCTTCAGAGGAACCCTTCCCCACATAGTACTCTCTGTGGGATTCGGCAGGCCCCCCCGTCCTACTGCACTAAGGAAGTTCCGAGACACACTTTTTTTTGTGGAAGACCACCCACCCTCCCTGTCCTGCCTGCTATCCCCGCCGCGACTCCTGGTCCCGGCCCTCCTCCCCGACTTCCTCCTTGTCCCGCTGCGAGTCCCGGACCTCCTCCCCACTACCTACTCCCGCCGCGAGTCCCAGTCCCGGCCTTCCTCCTCCTCCTCCTCTTCCCTAGTCCCGGCGCGAGTCCCGGACCTCCTCCCCCACTTCCTAGTCCCGTCGCGAGTCCCGGACCTCCTCCCCCTCTTCCTAGTCCCGGCGCGAGTCCCGGACCTCCTCCTTCTCTTCCTTGTCCCGCCGCGAGTCCCAGTCCCGTCGCGAGTCCCGGACTTCCTCCTTCTCTTCCTTGTCCCGCCGCGACTCCCTAGTCCCGTGGCGAGTCCCGGACTTCCTCCTCCTCTTCCTTGTCCCGCCGCGACTCCCTAGTCCCGGCGCGAGTCCCGGACTTCCTCCTCCTCTTCCTTGTCCCGCCGCGACTCCCTAGTCCCGGCGCGAGTCCCAGTCCCGTCGCGAGTCCCGGACTTCCTCCTCCTCTTCCTTGTCCCGCCGCGACTCCCTAGTCCCGGCGCGAGTCCCAGTCCCGTCGCGAGTCCCGGACTTCCTCCTCCTCTTCCTTGTCCCGCCGCGACTCCCTAGTCCCGGCGCGAGTCC
>NC_143429.1:1050000-1052500 GCF_059467195.1 Physcomitrium patens
AGGCCGATACACACATTAAAAAATGAAAAAGTAACCATCACCGCGAAGGATTTTCCTCAAAAGACAAATCAGCAAGAAGTATGTCCAATCCCCGGGGCCCATCGCCCCTCCAAATTAATGGAGGGGTCGGATAGAAATTTATAGAAATGTTACTTTTGTGAAACCCCTAGCCGACGAGAGAACTCTCACCGGTTTCGAAGTTCCATTTTCACATTCCGACCTGGGATGTTATGACTCCTCGGCCCACACTGCGAACGCGTCCCACACCCCTCCAAGTTTATCAGGAATTTCACCTGAGCTTGCAATAGAGATCGAGCGCGGTGGCGGTCACAGTGGTGGTCGACCAGGCGGAGCTTGAACGGCCTCGGCAAACACTTCTCCCCACCCTCCCAAATGAATGAGAGAATGGCTTGACAATACCGAGGCCATCGCCCCCCGCCAAAAATGGTTACTAGCTCTTGGGACTCGCTGCGACGTTACGCGTATCGGCACAAGACCAACCCTCTTTTTCCAGTCGCCCGCGCACCAAAAAAAATTTTGGCAGCGGGACTCACAATCCTTGACAGCCAGCTCACCATATAATACTCGGCGACCCTCCGCGGGACCTCCTCAGAGGGTCGCGTCGCCGGGAAACTAACCCCCACTCCTCACTGATCCAAGGTAACACGCCAGAAGTATCCAGGTAACCCCAGTAGTATCCAGGTATCCCCCTGCGAACGTCGGTACTGGGCTCAAAGAAGGCAGCGAGCAGTCGGGACCCGTAGGCACCGAGCAACCGTCACCCCCTCACGACTTTTCCCGAGACGCTTCAGAGGAACCCTTCCCCACATAGTACTCTCTGTGGGATTCGGCAGGCCCCCGTCCTACTGCACTAAGGAAGTTCCGAGACACACTTTTTTTTGTGGAAGACCACCCACCCTCCCTGTCCTGCCTGCTATCCCCGCCGCGACTCCTGGTCCCGGCCCTCCTCCCCGACTTCCTCCTTGTCCCGCTGCGAGTCCCGGACCTCCTCCCCACTACCTACTCCCGCCGCGAGTCCCAGTCCCGGCCTTCCTCCTCCTCCTCCTCTTCCCTAGTCCCGGCGCGAGTCCCGGACCTCCTCCCCACTTCCTAGTCCCGTCGCGAGTCCCGGACCTCCTCCCCTCTTCCTAGTCCCGGCGCGAGTCCCGGACCTCCTCCTTCTCTTCCTTGTCCTGCCGCGAGTCCCAGTCCCGTCGCGAGTCCCGGACTTCCTCCTTCTCTTCCTTGTCCCGCCGCGACTCCCTAGTCCCGTGGCGAGTCCCGGACTTCCTCCTCCTCTTCCTTGTCCCGCCGCGACTCCCTAGTCCCGTGCGCGAGTCCCGGACTTCCTCCTCCTCTTCCTTGTCCCGCCGCGACTCCCTAGTCCCGGCGCGAGTCCCAGTCCCGTCGCGAGTCCCGGACTTCCTCCTCCTCTTCCTTGTCCCGCCGCGACTCCCTAGTCCCGGCGCGAGTCCCAGTCCCGTCGCGAGTCCCGGACTTCCTCCTCCTCTTCCTTGTCCCGCCGCGACTCCCTAGTCCCGGCGCGAGTCCCAGTCCCGTCGCGAGTCCCGGACTTCCTCCTCCTCTTCCTTGTCCCGCCGCGACTCCCTAGTCCCGGCGCGAGTCCCAGTCCCGTCGCGAGTCCCGGACTTCCTCCTCCTCTTCCTTGTCCCGCCGCGACTCCCTAGTCCCGGCGCGAGTCCCAGTCCCGTCGCGAGTCCCGGACTTCCTCCTCCTCTTCCTTGTCCCGCCGCGAGTCCCGACCTCTTGTCCCGCTCCCTTGCCCAAGTCCCGACTCCTGGCTGTCTCGACCTCGTTGGCCGCCCAGTCTTCCGCATAGGTGGAAATAAATAAATAAATCATTTTTTAAAAATCAATTTTAAAATTAACTCCCTGTCTCGACTCCTTGCTGGCCGCCCAGTCTTGCGCCTAGACAGAAATATAAATAAAAATAAAAATAAATTGGTGAATTAAAAATATTAAAGTAATTTAATTAACTGGAATAAGGTAGAAAAATAAAAGGCAGAAGAATACTAAATTGATTTTTTCAAGTGCCACGTGTTACCTTGCTGATGTGGCTGCCACGTGGTAGTCCATGTCATGTCAAAAATCCACTAAATCGTTTACATGTCACTTTGGAGATAAATTTGTGTGTGTGCAATCAATTGGTTGTACAAATATGTTAATGACTTGCTAACTAATGCATCGTACAGGTAATCATTGCCCACTAACTAATCCATCACCACTGAAACTTAATGTCTTCAATTCTTCATCCTTCACACTCCACATCCAATTTATTTTTGTTTGTGTGAATTCTTAAATCTATCTTCTCTTTACATACTCCAAGCCCAACTTTCTAAACCCTTTATATAATCTATGTGAATCCTAGAATCTAGGTTTATATACCCCATGCAAACCCTAAAACCCTAAACCCTAAACCCTAACCCCTAACCCCCCCTCAACTCATACTTTGTTCTTTTAATCATACAACCTAGACTCT
>NC_143429.1:1072500-1075000 GCF_059467195.1 Physcomitrium patens
CGACGGCAGCCACAAAAAAATGGATCTCCGACATCACACAACCCGACACACCTAAGTTTCGCGAGGCTCGGCCCCTCTTCCCCTTCGGATGTCCCCCTTCGGTACACCACCACATCATGCCATCCAGTCTGGAGCGTCGCCGACTCCCGTTGGCCAAGGTAGGGCCAACACAAGAGTAGCGGACGAACCAGTCATCTGGTCTTACCGGAGAAAGGGAGAGGTAGACTGCCACCACCAAACCCCACCCAAGCACACACCAGGCAGCAAAAAGCCATCATCCTAAAAGATGGTCCCACTTCACAAGACGAGGAGGTTCCCCGTCCTTCATTCCAACCCCAGGTGAGAACACACACACCCTTCTTTGCGATGGATAAAAGGCAAAAAGAGAGGGCAAAAAGCCAACGGCAAATTCCAACCAGACCCCCAGAGGCACACACCACAAAAAGTGAAGCCAGAGAGAGCCAGACAAAGAGAAGGATAGAGAGAGAGGGAGAGTTAGACCCCCGGAAGAGAATCATAGGTGCTGCGGCCTTTTTCGGGAATGTGACCAGGAAAGAGAGAAACCGACGAGGCCGATACACACATTAAAAATGAAAAAGTAACCATCACCGCGAAGGATTTTCCTCAAAAGACAAATCAGCAAGAAGTATGTCCAATCCTGGGGCCCATCGCCCCTCCAAATTAATGGAGGGGTCGGATAGAAATTTATAGAAATGTTACTTTTGTGAAACCCCTAGCCGACGAGAGAACTCTCACCGGTTTCGAAGTTCCATTTTCACATTCCGACCTGGGATGTTATGACTCCTCGGCCCACACTGCGAACGCGTCCCACACCCCTCCAAGTTTATCAGGAATTTCACCTGAGCTTGCAATAGAGATCGAGCGCGGTGGCGGTCACAGTGGTGGTCGACCAGGCGGAGCTTGAACGGCCTCGGCAAACACTTCTCCCCACCCTCCCAAATGAATGAGAGAATGGCTTGACAATACCGAGGCCATCGCCCCCCGCCAAAAATGGTTACTAGCTCTTGGGACTCGCTGCGACGTTACGCGTATCGGCACAAGACCAACCCTCTTTTTCCAGTCGCCCGCGCACCAAAAAAAATTTTGGCAGCGGGACTCACAATCCTTGACAGCCAGCTCACCATATAATACTCGGCGACCCTCCGCGGGACCTCCTCAGAGGGTCGCGTCGCCGGGAAACTAACCCCCACTCCTCACTGATCCAAGGTAACACGCCAGAAGTATCCAGGTAACCCCAGTAGTATCCAGGTATCCCCCTGCGAACGTCGGTACTGGGCTCAAAGAAGGCAGCGAGCAGTCGGGACCCGTAGGCACCGAGCAACCGTCACCCCCTCACGACTTTTCCCGAGACGCTTCAGAGGAACCCTTCCCCACATAGTACTCTCTGTGGGATTCGGCAGGCCCCCCCGTCCTACTGCACTAAGGAAGTTCCGAGACACACTTTTTTTTGTGGAAGACCACCCACCCTCCCTGTCCTGCCTGCTATCCCCGCCGCGACTCCTGGTCCCGGCCCTCCTCCCCGACTTCCTCCTTGTCCCGCTGCGAGTCCCGGACCTCCTCCCCACTACCTACTCCCGCCGCGAGTCCCAGTCCCGGCCTTCCTCCTCCTCCTCCTCTTCCCTAGTCCCGGCGCGAGTCCCGGACCTCCTCCCCCACTTCCTAGTCCCGTCGCGAGTCCCGGACCTCCTCCCCCTCTTCCTAGTCCCGGCGCGAGTCCCGGACCTCCTCCTTCTCTTCCTTGTCCTGCCGCGAGTCCCAGTCCCGTCGCGAGTCCCGGACTTCCTCCTTCTCTTCCTTGTCCCGCCGCGACTCCCTAGTCCCGTGGCGAGTCCCGGACTTCCTCCTCCTCTTCCTTGTCCCGCCGCGACTCCCTAGTCCCGTGCGCGAGTCCCGGACTTCCTCCTCCTCTTCCTTGTCCCGCCGCGACTCCCTAGTCCCGGCGCGAGTCCCCCGTCGCGAGTCCCGGACTTCCTCCTCCTCTTCCTTGTCCCGCCGCGACTCCCTAGTCCCGGCGCGAGTCCCAGTCCCGTCGCGAGTCCCGGACTTCCTCCTCCTCTTCCTTGTCCCGCCGCGACTCCCTAGTCCCGGCGCGAGTCCCAGTCCCGTCGCGAGTCCCGGACTTCCTCCTCCTCTTCCTTGTCCCGCCGCGACTCCCTAGTCCCGGCGCGAGTCCCAGTCCCGTCGCGAGTCCCGGACTTCCTCCTCCTCTTCCTTGTCCCGCCGCGACTCCCTAGTCCCGGCGCGAGTCCCAGTCCCGTCGCGAGTCCCGGACTTCCTCCTCCTCTTCCTTGTCCCGCCGCGAGTCCCGACCTCTTGTCCCGCTCCCTTGCCCAAGTCCCGACTCCTGGCTGTCTCGACTCCTCGTTGGCCGCCCAGTCTTCCGCATAGGTGGAAATAAATAAATAAATCATTTTTTAAAAATCAATTTTAAAATTAACTCCCTGTCTCGACTCCTTGCTGGCCGCCCAGTCTTGCGCCT
>NC_143429.1:1085000-1087500 GCF_059467195.1 Physcomitrium patens
AATGAGAGAATGGCTTGACAATACCGAGGCCATCGCCCCCCGCCAAAAATGGTTACTAGCTCTTGGGACTCGCTGCGACGTTACGCGTATCGGCACAAGACCAACCCTCTTTTTCCAGTCGCCCGCGCACCAAAAAAAATTTTGGCAGCGGGACTCACAATCCTTGACAGCCAGCTCACCATATAATACTCGGCGACCCTCCGCGGGACCTCCTCAGAGGGTCGCGTCGCCGGGAAACTAACCCCCACTCCTCACTGATCCAAGGTAACACGCCAGAAGTATCCAGGTAACCCCAGTAGTATCCAGGTATCCCCCTGCGAACGTCGGTACTGGGCTCAAAGAAGGCAGCGAGCAGTCGGGACCCGTAGGCACCGAGCAACCGTCACCCCCTCACGACTTTTCCCGAGACGCTTCAGAGGAACCCTTCCCCACATAGTACTCTCTGTGGGATTCGGCAGGCCCCCCCGTCCTACTGCACTAAGGAAGTTCCGAGACACACTTTTTTTTGTGGAAGACCACCCACCCTCCCTGTCCTGCCTGCTATCCCCGCCGCGACTCCTGGTCCCGGCCCTCCTCCCCGACTTCCTCCTTGTCCCGCTGCGAGTCCCGGACCTCCTCCCCACTACCTACTCCCGCCGCGAGTCCCAGTCCCGGCCTTCCTCCTCCTCCTCCTCTTCCCTAGTCCCGGCGCGAGTCCCGGACCTCCTCCCCCACTTCCTAGTCCCGTCGCGAGTCCCGGACCTCCTCCCCCTCTTCCTAGTCCCGGCGCGAGTCCCGGACCTCCTCCTTCTCTTCCTTGTCCTGCCGCGAGTCCCAGTCCCGTCGCGAGTCCCGGACTTCCTCCTTCTCTTCCTTGTCCCGCCGCGACTCCCTAGTCCCGTGGCGAGTCCCGGACTTCCTCCTCCTCTTCCTTGTCCCGCCGCGACTCCCTAGTCCCGTGCGCGAGTCCCGGACTTCCTCCTCCTCTTCCTTGTCCCGCCGCGACTCCCTAGTCCCGGCGCGAGTCCCAGTCCCGTCGCGAGTCCCGGACTTCCTCCTCCTCTTCCTTGTCCCGCCGCGACTCCCTAGTCCCGGCGCGAGTCCCAGTCCCGTCGCGAGTCCCGGACTTCCTCCTCCTCTTCCTTGTCCCGCCGCGACTCCCTAGTCCCGGCGCGAGTCCCAGTCCCGTCGCGAGTCCCGGACTTCCTCCTCCTCTTCCTTGTCCCGCCGCGACTCCCTAGTCCCGGCGCGAGTCCCAGTCCCGTCGCGAGTCCCGGACTTCCTCCTCCTCTTCCTTGTCCCGCCGCGACTCCCTAGTCCCGGCGCGAGTCCCAGTCCCGTCGCGAGTCCCGGACTTCCTCCTCCTCTTCCTTGTCCCGCCGCGAGTCCCGACCTCTTGTCCCGCTCCCTTGCCCAAGTCCCGACTCCTGGCTGTCTCGACTCCTCGTTGGCCGCCCAGTCTTCCGCATAGGTGGAAATAAATAAATAAATCATTTTTTAAAAATCAATTTTAAAATTAACTCCCTGTCTCGACTCCTTGCTGGCCGCCCAGTCTTGCGCCTAGACAGAAATATAAATAAAAATAAAAATAAATTGGTGAATTAAAAATATTAAAGTAATTTAATTAACTGGAATAAGGTAGAAAAATAAAAGGCAGAAGAATACTAAATTGATTTTTTCAAGTGCCACGTGTTACCTTGCTGATGTGGCTGCCACGTGGTAGTCCATGTCATGTCAAAAATCCACTAAATCGTTTACATGTCACTTTGGAGATAAATTTGTGTGTGTGCAATCAATTGGTTGTACAAATATGTTAATGACTTGCTAACTAATGCATCGTACAGGTAATCATTGCCCACTAACTAATCCATCACCACTGAAACTTAATGTCTTCAATTCTTCATCCTTCACACTCCACATCCAATTTATTTTTGTTTGTGTGAATTCTTAAATCTATCTTCTCTTTACATACTCCAAGCCCAACTTTCTAAACCCTTTATATAATCTATGTGAATCCTAGAATCTAGGTTTATATACCCCATGCAAACCCTAAAACCCTAAACCCTAAACCCTAACCCCTAACCCCTAACCCCTCAACTCATACTTTGTTCTTTTAATCATACAACCTAGACTCTGAAATTTTAATCTCATAACATATAAACTAGCATTGTAATTTCAAAACCCAACATTTTGTATTGTGACAATACTTGTTTGCAAATATGCATCCTTCATTTACTTTTATTTTTTTAACACTACACTGTGCCACATCAGCACCAAATAGATCAAAATCCTTGATAAATTAACCTCTAACATGTAAATATTATATTCTCCACCCTTTCAGCTTTTATTTTTATTTTTTTTAACTTTTTGAAATGCCACGTCAGCTACCTGGCTGCCCCTGTCACATGACAAATGCTAAGTGGACTGCCATGTCGGAGAAGAAGATGCCACGTCGGAGAAGGTTCAAGCGGATGCAAAATGGATGCAGCACCGGGACTTCCCGGGAGGTCACCCATCCCAG
>NC_143429.1:1107500-1110000 GCF_059467195.1 Physcomitrium patens
CGGCAAATTCCAACCAGACCCCCAGAGGCACACACCACAAAAAGTGAAGCCAGAGAGAGCCAGACAAAGAGAAGGATAGAGAGAGAGGGAGAGTTAGACCCCCGGAAGAGAATCATAGGTGCTGCGGCCTTTTTCGGGAATGTGACCAGGAAAGAGAGAAACCGACGAGGCCGATACACACATTAAAAAATGAAAAAGTAACCATCACCGCGAAGGATTTTCCTCAAAAGACAAATCAGCAAGAAGTATGTCCAATCCTGGGGCCCATCGCCCCTCCAAATTAATGGAGGGGTCGGATAGAAATTTATAGAAATGTTACTTTTGTGAAACCCCTAGCCGACGAGAGAACTCTCACCGGTTTCGAAGTTCCATTTTCACATTCCGACCTGGGATGTTATGACTCCTCGGCCCACACTGCGAACGCGTCCCACACCCCCTCCAAGTTTATCAGGAATTTCACCTGAGCTTGCAATAGAGATCGAGCGCGGTGGCGGTCACAGTGGTGGTCGACCAGGCGGAGCTTGAACGGCCTCGGCAAACACTTCTCCCCACCCTCCCAAATGAATGAGAGAATGGCTTGACAATACCGAGGCCATCGCCCCCCGCCAAAAATGGTTACTAGCTCTTGGGACTCGCTGCGACGTTACGCGTATCGGCACAAGACCAACCCTCTTTTTCCAGTCGCCCGCGCACCAAAAAAAATTTTGGCAGCGGGACTCACAATCCTTGACAGCCAGCTCACCATATAATACTCGGCGACCCTCCGCGGGACCTCCTCAGAGGGTCGCGTCGCCGGGAAACTAACCCCCACTCCTCACTGATCCAAGGTAACACGCCAGAAGTATCCAGGTAACCCCAGTAGTATCCAGGTATCCCCCTGCGAACGTCGGTACTGGGCTCAAAGAAGGCAGCGAGCAGTCGGGACCCGTAGGCACCGAGCAACCGTCACCCCCTCACGACTTTTCCCGAGACGCTTCAGAGGAACCCTTCCCCACATAGTACTCTCTGTGGGATTCGGCAGGCCCCCGTCCTACTGCACTAAGGAAGTTCCGAGACACACTTTTTTTTGTGGAAGACCACCCACCCTCCCTGTCCTGCCTGCTATCCCCGCCGCGACTCCTGGTCCCGGCCCTCCTCCCCGACTTCCTCCTTGTCCCGCTGCGAGTCCCGGACCTCCTCCCCACTACCTACTCCCGCCGCGAGTCCCAGTCCCGGCCTTCCTCCTCCTCCTCCTCTTCCCTAGTCCCGGCGCGAGTCCCGGACCTCCTCCCCCACTTCCTAGTCCCGTCGCGAGTCCCGGACCTCCTCCCCCTCTTCCTAGTCCCGGCGCGAGTCCCGGACCTCCTCCTTCTCTTCCTTGTCCTGCCGCGAGTCCCAGTCCCGTCGCGAGTCCCGGACTTCCTCCTTCTCTTCCTTGTCCCGCCGCGACTCCCTAGTCCCGTGGCGAGTCCCGGACTTCCTCCTCCTCTTCCTTGTCCCGCCGCGACTCCCTAGTCCCGTGCGCGAGTCCCGGACTTCCTCCTCCTCTTCCTTGTCCCGCCGCGACTCCCTAGTCCCGGCGCGAGTCCCAGTCCCGTCGCGAGTCCCGGACTTCCTCCTCCTCTTCCTTGTCCCGCCGCGACTCCCTAGTCCCGGCGCGAGTCCCAGTCCCGTCGCGAGTCCCGGACTTCCTCCTCCTCTTCCTTGTCCCGCCGCGACTCCCTAGTCCCGGCGCGAGTCCCAGTCCCGTCGCGAGTCCCGGACTTCCTCCTCCTCTTCCTTGTCCCGCCGCGACTCCCTAGTCCCGGCGCGAGTCCCAGTCCCGTCGCGAGTCCCGGACTTCCTCCTCCTCTTCCTTGTCCCGCCGCGACTCCCTAGTCCCGGCGCGAGTCCCAGTCCCGTCGCGAGTCCCGGACTTCCTCCTCCTCTTCCTTGTCCCGCCGCGAGTCCCGACCTCTTGTCCCGCTCCCTTGCCCAAGTCCCGACTCCTGGCTGTCTCGACTCCTCGTTGGCCGCCCAGTCTTCCGCATAGGTGGAAATAAATAAATAAATCATTTTTTAAAAATCAATTTTAAAATTAACTCCCTGTCTCGACTCCTTGCTGGCCGCCCAGTCTTGCGCCTAGACAGAAATATAAATAAAAATAAAAATAAATTGGTGAATTAAAAATATTAAAGTAATTTAATTAACTGGAATAAGGTAGAAAAATAAAAGGCAGAAGAATACTAAATTGATTTTTTCAAGTGCCACGTGTTACCTTGCTGATGTGGCTGCCACGTGGTAGTCCATGTCATGTCAAAAATCCACTAAATCGTTTACATGTCACTTTGGAGATAAATTTGTGTGTGTGCAATCAATTGGTTGTACAAATATGTTAATGACTTGCTAACTAATGCATCGTACAGGTAATCATTGCCCACTAACTAATCCATCACCACTGAAACTTAATGTCTTCAATTCTTCATCCTTCACACTCCACATCCAATTTATTTTTGTTTGTGTGAATTCTTAAATCTATCTT
>NC_143429.1:1130000-1132500 GCF_059467195.1 Physcomitrium patens
TGATCGGGGGGTTCCGGGAGCAAATTCTGGTGGGCGAGTACAGTGGATCCTAGATCGATCGAACAAGGTAACTTCGAAAACAAACTCCCGAATCTTTCCCAAACAGCTCTTCCATAGTTTTTCCAGTCCGCAGCAACGACTCAGGTTTGGATGGGCGAAATCACGACGGCAGCCACAAAAAAATGGATCTCCGACATCACACAACCCGACACACCTAAGTTTCGCGAGGCTCGGCCCCTCTTCCCCTTCGGATGTCCCCCTTCGGTACACCACCACATCATGCCATCCAGTCTGGAGCGTCGCCGACTCCCGTTGGCCAAGGTAGGGCCAACACAAGAGTAGCGGACGAACCAGTCATCTGGTCTTACCGGAGAAAGGGAGAGGTAGACTGCCACCACCAAACCCCACCCAAGCACACACCAGGCAGCAAAAAGCCATCATCCTAAAAGATGGTCCCACTTCACAAGACGAGGAGGTTCCCGTCCTTCATTCCAACCCCAGGTGAGAACACACACACCCTTCTTTGCGATGGATAAAAGGCAAAAAGAGAGGGCAAAAAGCCAACGGCAAATTCCAACCAGACCCCCAGAGGCACACACCACAAAAAGTGAAGCCAGAGAGAGCCAGACAAAGAGAAGGATAGAGAGAGAGGGAGAGTTAGACCCCCGGAAGAGAATCATAGGTGCTGCGGCCTTTTTCGGGAATGTGACCAGGAAAGAGAGAAACCGACGAGGCCGATACACACATTAAAAAATGAAAAAGTAACCATCACCGCGAAGGATTTTCCTCAAAAGACAAATCAGCAAGAAGTATGTCCAATCCTGGGGCCCATCGCCCCTCCAAATTAATGGAGGGGTCGGATAGAAATTTATAGAAATGTTACTTTTGTGAAACCCCTAGCCGACGAGAGAACTCTCACCGGTTTCGAAGTTCCATTTTCACATTCCGACCTGGGATGTTATGACTCCTCGGCCCACACTGCGAACGCGTCCCACACCCCTCCAAGTTTATCAGGAATTTCACCTGAGCTTGCAATAGAGATCGAGCGCGGTGGCGGTCACAGTGGTGGTCGACCAGGCGGAGCTTGAACGGCCTCGGCAAACACTTCTCCCCACCCTCCCAAATGAATGAGAGAATGGCTTGACAATACCGAGGCCATCGCCCCCCGCCAAAAATGGTTACTAGCTCTTGGGACTCGCTGCGACGTTACGCGTATCGGCACAAGACCAACCCTCTTTTTCCAGTCGCCCGCGCACCAAAAAAAATTTTGGCAGCGGGACTCACAATCCTTGACAGCCAGCTCACCATATAATACTCGGCGACCCTCCGCGGGACCTCCTCAGAGGGTCGCGTCGCCGGGAAACTAACCCCCACTCCTCACTGATCCAAGGTAACACGCCAGAAGTATCCAGGTAACCCCAGTAGTATCCAGGTATCCCCCTGCGAACGTCGGTACTGGGCTCAAAGAAGGCAGCGAGCAGTCGGGACCCGTAGGCACCGAGCAACCGTCACCCCCTCACGACTTTTCCCGAGACGCTTCAGAGGAACCCTTCCCCACATAGTACTCTCTGTGGGATTCGGCAGGCCCCCCCGTCCTACTGCACTAAGGAAGTTCCGAGACACACTTTTTTTTGTGGAAGACCACCCACCCTCCCTGTCCTGCCTGCTATCCCCGCCGCGACTCCTGGTCCCGGCCCTCCTCCCCGACTTCCTCCTTGTCCCGCTGCGAGTCCCGGACCTCCTCCCCACTACCTACTCCCGCCGCGAGTCCCAGTCCCGGCCTTCCTCCTCCTCCTCCTCTTCCCTAGTCCCGGCGCGAGTCCCGGACCTCCTCCCCCACTTCCTAGTCCCGTCGCGAGTCCCGGACCTCCTCCCCTCTTCCTAGTCCCGGCGCGAGTCCCGGACCTCCTCCTTCTCTTCCTTGTCCTGCCGCGAGTCCCAGTCCCGTCGCGAGTCCCGGACTTCCTCCTTCTCTTCCTTGTCCCGCCGCGACTCCCTAGTCCCGTGGCGAGTCCCGGACTTCCTCCTCCTCTTCCTTGTCCCGCCGCGACTCCCTAGTCCCGTGCGCGAGTCCCGGACTTCCTCCTCCTCTTCCTTGTCCCGCCGCGACTCCCTAGTCCCGGCGCGAGTCCCAGTCCCGGCGCGAGTCCCGGACTTCCTCCTCCTCTTCCTTGTCCCGCCGCGACTCCCTAGTCCCGGCGCGAGTCCCAGTCCCGTCGCGAGTCCCGGACTTCCTCCTCCTCTTCCTTGTCCCGCCGCGACTCCCTAGTCCCGGCGCGAGTCCCAGTCCCGTCGCGAGTCCCGGACTTCCTCCTCCTCTTCCTTGTCCCGCCGCGACTCCCTAGTCCCGGCGCGAGTCCCAGTCCCGTCGCGAGTCCCGGACTTCCTCCTCCTCTTCCTTGTCCCGCCGCGACTCCCTAGTCCCGGCGCGAGTCCCAGTCCCGTCGCGAGTCCCGGACTTCCTCCTCCTCTTCCTTGTCCCGCCGCGAGTCCCGACCTC
>NC_143429.1:1142500-1145000 GCF_059467195.1 Physcomitrium patens
TGACTCCTCGGCCCACACTGCGAACGCGTCCCACACCCCCTCCAAGTTTATCAGGAATTTCACCTGAGCTTGCAATAGAGATCGAGCGCGGTGGCGGTCACAGTGGTGGTCGACCAGGCGGAGCTTGAACGGCCTCGGCAAACACTTCTCCCCACCCTCCCAAATGAATGAGAGAATGGCTTGACAATACCGAGGCCATCGCCCCCCGCCAAAAATGGTTACTAGCTCTTGGGACTCGCTGCGACGTTACGCGTATCGGCACAAGACCAACCCTCTTTTTCCAGTCGCCCGCGCACCAAAAAAAATTTTGGCAGCGGGACTCACAATCCTTGACAGCCAGCTCACCATATAATACTCGGCGACCCTCCGCGGGACCTCCTCAGAGGGTCGCGTCGCCGGGAAACTAACCCCCACTCCTCACTGATCCAAGGTAACACGCCAGAAGTATCCAGGTAACCCCAGTAGTATCCAGGTATCCCCCTGCGAACGTCGGTACTGGGCTCAAAGAAGGCAGCGAGCAGTCGGGACCCGTAGGCACCGAGCAACCGTCACCCCCTCACGACTTTTCCCGAGACGCTTCAGAGGAACCCTTCCCCACATAGTACTCTCTGTGGGATTCGGCAGGCCCCCGTCCTACTGCACTAAGGAAGTTCCGAGACACACTTTTTTTGTGGAAGACCACCCACCCTCCCTGTCCTGCCTGCTATCCCCGCCGCGACTCCTGGTCCCGGCCCTCCTCCCCGACTTCCTCCTTGTCCCGCTGCGAGTCCCGGACCTCCTCCCCACTACCTACTCCCGCCGCGAGTCCCAGTCCCGGCCTTCCTCCTCCTCCTCCTCTTCCCTAGTCCCGGCGCGAGTCCCGGACCTCCTCCCCCACTTCCTAGTCCCGTCGCGAGTCCCGGACCTCCTCCCCTCTTCCTAGTCCCGGCGCGAGTCCCGGACCTCCTCCTTCTCTTCCTTGTCCTGCCGCGAGTCCCAGTCCCGTCGCGAGTCCCGGACTTCCTCCTTCTCTTCCTTGTCCCGCCGCGACTCCCTAGTCCCGTGGCGAGTCCCGGACTTCCTCCTCCTCTTCCTTGTCCCGCCGCGACTCCCTAGTCCCGTGCGCGAGTCCCGGACTTCCTCCTCCTCTTCCTTGTCCCGCCGCGACTCCCTAGTCCCGGCGCGAGTCCCTAGTCCCGGCGCGAGTCCCGGACTTCCTCCTCCTCTTCCTTGTCCCGCCGCGACTCCCTAGTCCCGGCGCGAGTCCCAGTCCCGTCGCGAGTCCCGGACTTCCTCCTCCTCTTCCTTGTCCCGCCGCGACTCCCTAGTCCCGGCGCGAGTCCCAGTCCCGTCGCGAGTCCCGGACTTCCTCCTCCTCTTCCTTGTCCCGCCGCGACTCCCTAGTCCCGGCGCGAGTCCCAGTCCCGTCGCGAGTCCCGGACTTCCTCCTCCTCTTCCTTGTCCCGCCGCGACTCCCTAGTCCCGGCGCGAGTCCCAGTCCCGTCGCGAGTCCCGGACTTCCTCCTCCTCTTCCTTGTCCCGCCGCGAGTCCCGACCTCTTGTCCCGCTCCCTTGCCCAAGTCCCGACTCCTGGCTGTCTCGACTCCTCGTTGGCCGCCCAGTCTTCCGCATAGGTGGAAATAAATAAATAAATCATTTTTTAAAAATCAATTTTAAAATTAACTCCCTGTCTCGACTCCTTGCTGGCCGCCCAGTCTTGCGCCTAGACAGAAATATAAATAAAAATAAAAATAAATTGGTGAATTAAAAATATTAAAGTAATTTAATTAACTGGAATAAGGTAGAAAAATAAAAGGCAGAAGAATACTAAATTGATTTTTTCAAGTGCCACGTGTTACCTTGCTGATGTGGCTGCCACGTGGTAGTCCATGTCATGTCAAAAATCCACTAAATCGTTTACATGTCACTTTGGAGATAAATTTGTGTGTGTGCAATCAATTGGTTGTACAAATATGTTAATGACTTGCTAACTAATGCATCGTACAGGTAATCATTGCCCACTAACTAATCCATCACCACTGAAACTTAATGTCTTCAATTCTTCATCCTTCACACTCCACATCCAATTTATTTTTGTTTGTGTGAATTCTTAAATCTATCTTCTCTTTACATACTCCAAGCCCAACTTTCTAAACCCTTTATATAATCTATGTGAATCCTAGAATCTAGGTTTATATACCCCATGCAAACCCTAAAACCCTAAACCCTAAACCCTAACCCCTAACCCCTAACCCTCAACTCATACTTTGTTCTTTTAATCATACAACCTAGACTCTGAAATTTTAATCTCATAACATATAAACTAGCATTGTAATTTCAAAACCCAACATTTTGTATTGTGACAATACTTGTTTGCAAATATGCATCCTTCATTTACTTTTATTTTTTTAACACTACACTGTGCCACATCAGCACCAAATAGATCAAAATCCTTGATAAATTAACCTCTAACATGTAAATATTATATTCTCCACCCTTTCAGCTTTTATTTTTATTTTTT
>NC_143429.1:1165000-1167500 GCF_059467195.1 Physcomitrium patens
AGGGAGAGGTAGACTGCCACCACCAAACCCCACCCAAGCACACACCAGGCAGCAAAAAGCCATCATCCTAAAAGATGGTCCCACTTCACAAGACGAGGAGGTTCCCGTCCTTCATTCCAACCCCAGGTGAGAACACACACACCCTTCTTTGCGATGGATAAAAGGCAAAAAGAGAGGGCAAAAAGCCAACGGCAAATTCCAACCAGACCCCCAGAGGCACACACCACAAAAAGTGAAGCCAGAGAGAGCCAGACAAAGAGAAGGATAGAGAGAGAGGGAGAGTTAGACCCCCGGAAGAGAATCATAGGTGCTGCGGCCTTTTTCGGGAATGTGACCAGGAAAGAGAGAAACCGACGAGGCCGATACACACATTAAAAAATGAAAAAGTAACCATCACCGCGAAGGATTTTCCTCAAAAGACAAATCAGCAAGAAGTATGTCCAATCCTGGGGCCCATCGCCCCTCCAAATTAATGGAGGGGTCGGATAGAAATTTATAGAAATGTTACTTTTGTGAAACCCCTAGCCGACGAGAGAACTCTCACCGGTTTCGAAGTTCCATTTTCACATTCCGACCTGGGATGTTATGACTCCTCGGCCCACACTGCGAACGCGTCCCACACCCCTCCAAGTTTATCAGGAATTTCACCTGAGCTTGCAATAGAGATCGAGCGCGGTGGCGGTCACAGTGGTGGTCGACCAGGCGGAGCTTGAACGGCCTCGGCAAACACTTCTCCCCACCCTCCCAAATGAATGAGAGAATGGCTTGACAATACCGAGGCCATCGCCCCCCGCCAAAAATGGTTACTAGCTCTTGGGACTCGCTGCGACGTTACGCGTATCGGCACAAGACCAACCCTCTTTTTCCAGTCGCCCGCGCACCAAAAAAAATTTTGGCAGCGGGACTCACAATCCTTGACAGCCAGCTCACCATATAATACTCGGCGACCCTCCGCGGGACCTCCTCAGAGGGTCGCGTCGCCGGGAAACTAACCCCACTCCTCACTGATCCAAGGTAACACGCCAGAAGTATCCAGGTAACCCCAGTAGTATCCAGGTATCCCCCTGCGAACGTCGGTACTGGGCTCAAAGAAGGCAGCGAGCAGTCGGGACCCGTAGGCACCGAGCAACCGTCACCCCCTCACGACTTTTCCCGAGACGCTTCAGAGGAACCCTTCCCCACATAGTACTCTCTGTGGGATTCGGCAGGCCCCCGTCCTACTGCACTAAGGAAGTTCCGAGACACACTTTTTTTTGTGGAAGACCACCCACCCTCCCTGTCCTGCCTGCTATCCCCGCCGCGACTCCTGGTCCCGGCCCTCCTCCCCGACTTCCTCCTTGTCCCGCTGCGAGTCCCGGACCTCCTCCCCACTACCTACTCCCGCCGCGAGTCCCAGTCCCGGCCTTCCTCCTCCTCCTCCTCTTCCCTAGTCCCGGCGCGAGTCCCGGACCTCCTCCCCACTTCCTAGTCCCGTCGCGAGTCCCGGACCTCCTCCCCTCTTCCTAGTCCCGGCGCGAGTCCCGGACCTCCTCCTTCTCTTCCTTGTCCTGCCGCGAGTCCCAGTCCCGTCGCGAGTCCCGGACTTCCTCCTTCTCTTCCTTGTCCCGCCGCGACTCCCTAGTCCCGTGGCGAGTCCCGGACTTCCTCCTCCTCTTCCTTGTCCCGCCGCGACTCCCTAGTCCCGTGGCGCGAGTCCCGGACTTCCTCCTCCTCTTCCTTGTCCCGCCGCGACTCCCTAGTCCCGGCGCGAGTCCCAGTCCCGTCGCGAGTCCCGGACTTCCTCCTCCTCTTCCTTGTCCCGCCGCGACTCCCTAGTCCCGGCGCGAGTCCCAGTCCCGTCGCGAGTCCCGGACTTCCTCCTCCTCTTCCTTGTCCCGCCGCGACTCCCTAGTCCCGGCGCGAGTCCCAGTCCCGTCGCGAGTCCCGGACTTCCTCCTCCTCTTCCTTGTCCCGCCGCGACTCCCTAGTCCCGGCGCGAGTCCCAGTCCCGTCGCGAGTCCCGGACTTCCTCCTCCTCTTCCTTGTCCCGCCGCGACTCCCTAGTCCCGGCGCGAGTCCCAGTCCCGTCGCGAGTCCCGGACTTCCTCCTCCTCTTCCTTGTCCCGCCGCGAGTCCCGACCTCTTGTCCCGCTCCCTTGCCCAAGTCCCGACTCCTGGCTGTCTCGACTCCTCGTTGGCCGCCCAGTCTTCCGCATAGGTGGAAATAAATAAATAAATCATTTTTTAAAAATCAATTTTAAAATTAACTCCCTGTCTCGACTCCTTGCTGGCCGCCCAGTCTTGCGCCTAGACAGAAATATAAATAAAAATAAAAATAAATTGGTGAATTAAAAATATTAAAGTAATTTAATTAACTGGAATAAGGTAGAAAAATAAAAGGCAGAAGAATACTAAATTGATTTTTTCAAGTGCCACGTGTTACCTTGCTGATGTGGCTGCCACGTGGTAGTCCATGTCATGTCAAAAATCCACTAAATCGTTTACATGTCACTTTGGAGAT
>NC_143429.1:1187500-1190000 GCF_059467195.1 Physcomitrium patens
GATCGATTTCATCCACCTCTCGCCTCCTACCTCCGCACCACCTGAAGTACATTCTAAGCCCTGGCCCCCAAACCTTTGACGGAGAGGGGGGTCGATAGTCCACTTCTTAAGCAATAGTCCGGTGGGGGAGAAACGGCTAACCCGCACCTTATATTGACATAGGCTAGCATATGGAGTAACCCTCGTTGAACCAAGGCCCCCCGACCCGCTTTGGCTGATCGGGGGGTTCCGGGAGCAAATTCTGGTGGGCGAGTACAGTGGATCCTAGATCGATCGAACAAGGTAACTTCGAAAACAAACTCCCGAATCTTTCCCAAACAGCTCTTCCATAGTTTTTCCAGTCCGCAGCAACGACTCAGGTTTGGATGGGCGAAATCACGACGGCAGCCACAAAAAAATGGATCTCCGACATCACACAACCCGACACACCTAAGTTTCGCGAGGCTCGGCCCCTCTTCCCCTTCGGATGTCCCCCTTCGGTACACCACCACATCATGCCATCCAGTCTGGAGCGTCGCCGACTCCCGTTGGCCAAGGTAGGGCCAACACAAGAGTAGCGGACGAACCAGTCATCTGGTCTTACCGGAGAAAGGGAGAGGTAGACTGCCACCACCAAACCCCACCCAAGCACACACCAGGCAGCAAAAAGCCATCATCCTAAAAGATGGTCCCACTTCACAAGACGAGGAGGTTCCCCGTCCTTCATTCCAACCCCAGGTGAGAACACACACACCCTTCTTTGCGATGGATAAAAGGCAAAAAGAGAGGGCAAAAAGCCAACGGCAAATTCCAACCAGACCCCCAGAGGCACACACCACAAAAAGTGAAGCCAGAGAGAGCCAGACAAAGAGAAGGATAGAGAGAGAGGGAGAGTTAGACCCCCGGAAGAGAATCATAGGTGCTGCGGCCTTTTTCGGGAATGTGACCAGGAAAGAGAGAAACCGACGAGGCCGATACACACATTAAAAAATGAAAAAGTAACCATCACCGCGAAGGATTTTCCTCAAAAGACAAATCAGCAAGAAGTATGTCCAATCCTGGGGCCCATCGCCCCTCCAAATTAATGGAGGGGTCGGATAGAAATTTATAGAAATGTTACTTTTGTGAAACCCCTAGCCGACGAGAGAACTCTCACCGGTTTCGAAGTTCCATTTTCACATTCCGACCTGGGATGTTATGACTCCTCGGCCCACACTGCGAACGCGTCCCACACCCCTCCAAGTTTATCAGGAATTTCACCTGAGCTTGCAATAGAGATCGAGCGCGGTGGCGGTCACAGTGGTGGTCGACCAGGCGGAGCTTGAACGGCCTCGGCAAACACTTCTCCCCACCCTCCCAAATGAATGAGAGAATGGCTTGACAATACCGAGGCCATCGCCCCCCGCCAAAAATGGTTACTAGCTCTTGGGACTCGCTGCGACGTTACGCGTATCGGCACAAGACCAACCCTCTTTTTCCAGTCGCCCGCGCACCAAAAAAAATTTTGGCAGCGGGACTCACAATCCTTGACAGCCAGCTCACCATATAATACTCGGCGACCCTCCGCGGGACCTCCTCAGAGGGTCGCGTCGCCGGGAAACTAACCCCCACTCCTCACTGATCCAAGGTAACACGCCAGAAGTATCCAGGTAACCCCAGTAGTATCCAGGTATCCCCCTGCGAACGTCGGTACTGGGCTCAAAGAAGGCAGCGAGCAGTCGGGACCCGTAGGCACCGAGCAACCGTCACCCCCTCACGACTTTTCCCGAGACGCTTCAGAGGAACCCTTCCCCACATAGTACTCTCTGTGGGATTCGGCAGGCCCCCGTCCTACTGCACTAAGGAAGTTCCGAGACACACTTTTTTTGTGGAAGACCACCCACCCTCCCTGTCCTGCCTGCTATCCCCGCCGCGACTCCTGGTCCCGGCCCTCCTCCCCGACTTCCTCCTTGTCCCGCTGCGAGTCCCGGACCTCCTCCCCACTACCTACTCCCGCCGCGAGTCCCAGTCCCGGCCTTCCTCCTCCTCCTCCTCTTCCCTAGTCCCGGCGCGAGTCCCGGACCTCCTCCCCCACTTCCTAGTCCCGTCGCGAGTCCCGGACCTCCTCCCCCTCTTCCTAGTCCCGGCGCGAGTCCCGGACCTCCTCCTTCTCTTCCTTGTCCCGCCGCGAGTCCCAGTCCCGTCGCGAGTCCCGGACTTCCTCCTTCTCTTCCTTGTCCCGCCGCGACTCCCTAGTCCCGTGGCGAGTCCCGGACTTCCTCCTCCTCTTCCTTGTCCCGCCGCGACTCCCTAGTCCCGGCGCGAGTCCCGGACTTCCTCCTCCTCTTCCTTGTCCCGCCGCGACTCCCTAGTCCCGGCGCGAGTCCCAGTCCCGTCGCGAGTCCCGGACTTCCTCCTCCTCTTCCTTGTCCCGCCGCGACTCCCTAGTCCCGGCGCGAGTCCCAGTCCCGTCGCGAGTCCCGGACTTCCTCCTCCTCTTCCTTGTCCCGCCGCGACTCCCTAGTCCCGGCGCGAGTCCCAG
>NC_143429.1:1200000-1202500 GCF_059467195.1 Physcomitrium patens
TAAAAATGAAAAAGTAACCATCACCGCGAAGGATTTTCCTCAAAAGACAAATCAGCAAGAAGTATGTCCAATCCTGGGGCCCATCGCCCCTCCAAATTAATGGAGGGGTCGGATAGAAATTTATAGAAATGTTACTTTTGTGAAACCCCTAGCCGACGAGAGAACTCTCACCGGTTTCGAAGTTCCATTTTCACATTCCGACCTGGGATGTTATGACTCCTCGGCCCACACTGCGAACGCGTCCCACACCCCTCCAAGTTTATCAGGAATTTCACCTGAGCTTGCAATAGAGATCGAGCGCGGTGGCGGTCACAGTGGTGGTCGACCAGGCGGAGCTTGAACGGCCTCGGCAAACACTTCTCCCCACCCTCCCAAATGAATGAGAGAATGGCTTGACAATACCGAGGCCATCGCCCCCCGCCAAAAATGGTTACTAGCTCTTGGGACTCGCTGCGACGTTACGCGTATCGGCACAAGACCAACCCTCTTTTTCCAGTCGCCCGCGCACCAAAAAAAATTTTGGCAGCGGGACTCACAATCCTTGACAGCCAGCTCACCATATAATACTCGGCGACCCTCCGCGGGACCTCCTCAGAGGGTCGCGTCGCCGGGAAACTAACCCCCACTCCTCACTGATCCAAGGTAACACGCCAGAAGTATCCAGGTAACCCCAGTAGTATCCAGGTATCCCCCTGCGAACGTCGGTACTGGGCTCAAAGAAGGCAGCGAGCAGTCGGGACCCGTAGGCACCGAGCAACCGTCACCCCCTCACGACTTTTCCCGAGACGCTTCAGAGGAACCCTTCCCCACATAGTACTCTCTGTGGGATTCGGCAGGCCCCCGTCCTACTGCACTAAGGAAGTTCCGAGACACACTTTTTTTTGTGGAAGACCACCCACCCTCCCTGTCCTGCCTGCTATCCCCGCCGCGACTCCTGGTCCCGGCCCTCCTCCCCGACTTCCTCCTTGTCCCGCTGCGAGTCCCGGACCTCCTCCCCACTACCTACTCCCGCCGCGAGTCCCAGTCCCGGCCTTCCTCCTCCTCCTCCTCTTCCCTAGTCCCGGCGCGAGTCCCGGACCTCCTCCCCCACTTCCTAGTCCCGTCGCGAGTCCCGGACCTCCTCCCCCTCTTCCTAGTCCCGGCGCGAGTCCCGGACCTCCTCCTTCTCTTCCTTGTCCTGCCGCGAGTCCCAGTCCCGTCGCGAGTCCCGGACTTCCTCCTTCTCTTCCTTGTCCCGCCGCGACTCCCTAGTCCCGTGGCGAGTCCCGGACTTCCTCCTCCTCTTCCTTGTCCCGCCGCGACTCCCTAGTCCCGTGCGCGAGTCCCGGACTTCCTCCTCCTCTTCCTTGTCCCGCCGCGACTCCCTAGTCCCGGCGCGAGAGTCCCGCGAGTCCCGGACTTCCTCCTCCTCTTCCTTGTCCCGCCGCGACTCCCTAGTCCCGGCGCGAGTCCCAGTCCCGTCGCGAGTCCCGGACTTCCTCCTCCTCTTCCTTGTCCCGCCGCGACTCCCTAGTCCCGGCGCGAGTCCCAGTCCCGTCGCGAGTCCCGGACTTCCTCCTCCTCTTCCTTGTCCCGCCGCGACTCCCTAGTCCCGGCGCGAGTCCCAGTCCCGTCGCGAGTCCCGGACTTCCTCCTCCTCTTCCTTGTCCCGCCGCGACTCCCTAGTCCCGGCGCGAGTCCCAGTCCCGTCGCGAGTCCCGGACTTCCTCCTCCTCTTCCTTGTCCCGCCGCGAGTCCCGACCTCTTGTCCCGCTCCCTTGCCCAAGTCCCGACTCCTGGCTGTCTCGACTCCTCGTTGGCCGCCCAGTCTTCCGCATAGGTGGAAATAAATAAATAAATCATTTTTTAAAAATCAATTTTAAAATTAACTCCCTGTCTCGACTCCTTGCTGGCCGCCCAGTCTTGCGCCTAGACAGAAATATAAATAAAAATAAAAATAAATTGGTGAATTAAAAATATTAAAGTAATTTAATTAACTGGAATAAGGTAGAAAAATAAAAGGCAGAAGAATACTAAATTGATTTTTTCAAGTGCCACGTGTTACCTTGCTGATGTGGCTGCCACGTGGTAGTCCATGTCATGTCAAAAATCCACTAAATCGTTTACATGTCACTTTGGAGATAAATTTGTGTGTGTGCAATCAATTGGTTGTACAAATATGTTAATGACTTGCTAACTAATGCATCGTACAGGTAATCATTGCCCACTAACTAATCCATCACCACTGAAACTTAATGTCTTCAATTCTTCATCCTTCACACTCCACATCCAATTTATTTTTGTTTGTGTGAATTCTTAAATCTATCTTCTCTTTACATACTCCAAGCCCAACTTTCTAAACCCTTTATATAATCTATGTGAATCCTAGAATCTAGGTTTATATACCCCATGCAAACCCTAAAACCCTAAACCCTAAACCCTAACCCTAACCCCTAACCCCTCAACTCATACTTTGTTCTTTTAATCATACAACCTAGACTCTGAAATTTTAATCTCATAA
>NC_143429.1:1222500-1225000 GCF_059467195.1 Physcomitrium patens
GCCACAAAAAAATGGATCTCCGACATCACACAACCCGACACACCTAAGTTTCGCGAGGCTCGGCCCCTCTTCCCCTTCGGATGTCCCCCTTCGGTACACCACCACATCATGCCATCCAGTCTGGAGCGTCGCCGACTCCCGTTGGCCAAGGTAGGGCCAACACAAGAGTAGCGGACGAACCAGTCATCTGGTCTTACCGGAGAAAGGGAGAGGTAGACTGCCACCACCAAACCCCACCCAAGCACACACCAGGCAGCAAAAAGCCATCATCCTAAAAGATGGTCCCACTTCACAAGACGAGGAGGTTCCCCGTCCTTCATTCCAACCCCAGGTGAGAACACACACACCCTTCTTTGCGATGGATAAAAGGCAAAAAGAGAGGGCAAAAAGCCAACGGCAAATTCCAACCAGACCCCCAGAGGCACACACCACAAAAAGTGAAGCCAGAGAGAGCCAGACAAAGAGAAGGATAGAGAGAGAGGGAGAGTTAGACCCCCGGAAGAGAATCATAGGTGCTGCGGCCTTTTTCGGGAATGTGACCAGGAAAGAGAGAAACCGACGAGGCCGATACACACATTAAAAAATGAAAAAGTAACCATCACCGCGAAGGATTTTCCTCAAAAGACAAATCAGCAAGAAGTATGTCCAATCCTGGGGCCCATCGCCCCTCCAAATTAATGGAGGGGTCGGATAGAAATTTATAGAAATGTTACTTTTGTGAAACCCCTAGCCGACGAGAGAACTCTCACCGGTTTCGAAGTTCCATTTTCACATTCCGACCTGGGATGTTATGACTCCTCGGCCCACACTGCGAACGCGTCCCACACCCCCTCCAAGTTTATCAGGAATTTCACCTGAGCTTGCAATAGAGATCGAGCGCGGTGGCGGTCACAGTGGTGGTCGACCAGGCGGAGCTTGAACGGCCTCGGCAAACACTTCTCCCCACCCTCCCAAATGAATGAGAGAATGGCTTGACAATACCGAGGCCATCGCCCCCCGCCAAAAATGGTTACTAGCTCTTGGGACTCGCTGCGACGTTACGCGTATCGGCACAAGACCAACCCTCTTTTTCCAGTCGCCCGCGCACCAAAAAAAATTTTGGCAGCGGGACTCACAATCCTTGACAGCCAGCTCACCATATAATACTCGGCGACCCTCCGCGGGACCTCCTCAGAGGGTCGCGTCGCCGGGAAACTAACCCCCACTCCTCACTGATCCAAGGTAACACGCCAGAAGTATCCAGGTAACCCCAGTAGTATCCAGGTATCCCCCTGCGAACGTCGGTACTGGGCTCAAAGAAGGCAGCGAGCAGTCGGGACCCGTAGGCACCGAGCAACCGTCACCCCCTCACGACTTTTCCCGAGACGCTTCAGAGGAACCCTTCCCCACATAGTACTCTCTGTGGGATTCGGCAGGCCCCCCCGTCCTACTGCACTAAGGAAGTTCCGAGACACACTTTTTTTTGTGGAAGACCACCCACCCTCCCTGTCCTGCCTGCTATCCCCGCCGCGACTCCTGGTCCCGGCCCTCCTCCCCGACTTCCTCCTTGTCCCGCTGCGAGTCCCGGACCTCCTCCCCACTACCTACTCCCGCCGCGAGTCCCAGTCCCGGCCTTCCTCCTCCTCCTCCTCTTCCCTAGTCCCGGCGCGAGTCCCGGACCTCCTCCCCCACTTCCTAGTCCCGTCGCGAGTCCCGGACCTCCTCCCCCTCTTCCTAGTCCCGGCGCGAGTCCCGGACCTCCTCCTTCTCTTCCTTGTCCTGCCGCGAGTCCCAGTCCCGTCGCGAGTCCCGGACTTCCTCCTTCTCTTCCTTGTCCCGCCGCGACTCCCTAGTCCCGTGGCGAGTCCCGGACTTCCTCCTCCTCTTCCTTGTCCCGCCGCGACTCCCTAGTCCCGTGCGCGAGTCCCGGACTTCCTCCTCCTCTTCCTTGTCCCGCCGCGACTCCCTAGTCCCGGCGCGAGTCCCAGTCCCGTCGCGAGTCCCGGACTTCCTCCTCCTCTTCCTTGTCCCGCCGCGACTCCCTAGTCCCGGCGCGAGTCCCAGTCCCGTCGCGAGTCCCGGACTTCCTCCTCCTCTTCCTTGTCCCGCCGCGACTCCCTAGTCCCGGCGCGAGTCCCAGTCCCGTCGCGAGTCCCGGACTTCCTCCTCCTCTTCCTTGTCCCGCCGCGACTCCCTAGTCCCGGCGCGAGTCCCAGTCCCGTCGCGAGTCCCGGACTTCCTCCTCCTCTTCCTTGTCCCGCCGCGACTCCCTAGTCCCGGCGCGAGTCCCAGTCCCGTCGCGAGTCCCGGACTTCCTCCTCCTCTTCCTTGTCCCGCCGCGAGTCCCGACCTCTTGTCCCGCTCCCTTGCCCAAGTCCCGACTCCTGGCTGTCTCGACTCCTCGTTGGCCGCCCAGTCTTCCGCATAGGTGGAAATAAATAAATAAATCATTTTTTAAAAAATCAATTTTAAAATTAACTCCCTGTCTCGACTCCTTGCTGGCCGCCCAGTCTTGCGCCTA
>NC_143429.1:1235000-1237500 GCF_059467195.1 Physcomitrium patens
GAGAGAATGGCTTGACAATACCGAGGCCATCGCCCCCCGCCAAAAATGGTTACTAGCTCTTGGGACTCGCTGCGACGTTACGCGTATCGGCACAAGACCAACCCTCTTTTTCCAGTCGCCCGCGCACCAAAAAAAATTTTGGCAGCGGGACTCACAATCCTTGACAGCCAGCTCACCATATAATACTCGGCGACCCTCCGCGGGACCTCCTCAGAGGGTCGCGTCGCCGGGAAACTAACCCCCACTCCTCACTGATCCAAGGTAACACGCCAGAAGTATCCAGGTAACCCCAGTAGTATCCAGGTATCCCCCTGCGAACGTCGGTACTGGGCTCAAAGAAGGCAGCGAGCAGTCGGGACCCGTAGGCACCGAGCAACCGTCACCCCCTCACGACTTTTCCCGAGACGCTTCAGAGGAACCCTTCCCCACATAGTACTCTCTGTGGGATTCGGCAGGCCCCCCCGTCCTACTGCACTAAGGAAGTTCCGAGACACACTTTTTTTTGTGGAAGACCACCCACCCTCCCTGTCCTGCCTGCTATCCCCGCCGCGACTCCTGGTCCCGGCCCTCCTCCCCGACTTCCTCCTTGTCCCGCTGCGAGTCCCGGACCTCCTCCCCACTACCTACTCCCGCCGCGAGTCCCAGTCCCGGCCTTCCTCCTCCTCCTCCTCTTCCCTAGTCCCGGCGCGAGTCCCGGACCTCCTCCCCCACTTCCTAGTCCCGTCGCGAGTCCCGGACCTCCTCCCCCTCTTCCTAGTCCCGGCGCGAGTCCCGGACCTCCTCCTTCTCTTCCTTGTCCTGCCGCGAGTCCCAGTCCCGTCGCGAGTCCCGGACTTCCTCCTTCTCTTCCTTGTCCCGCCGCGACTCCCTAGTCCCGTGGCGAGTCCCGGACTTCCTCCTCCTCTTCCTTGTCCCGCCGCGACTCCCTAGTCCCTAGTCCCGGCGCGAGTCCCGGACTTCCTCCTCCTCTTCCTTGTCCCGCCGCGACTCCCTAGTCCCGGCGCGAGTCCCAGTCCCGTCGCGAGTCCCGGACTTCCTCCTCCTCTTCCTTGTCCCGCCGCGACTCCCTAGTCCCGGCGCGAGTCCCAGTCCCGTCGCGAGTCCCGGACTTCCTCCTCCTCTTCCTTGTCCCGCCGCGACTCCCTAGTCCCGGCGCGAGTCCCAGTCCCGTCGCGAGTCCCGGACTTCCTCCTCCTCTTCCTTGTCCCGCCGCGACTCCCTAGTCCCGGCGCGAGTCCCAGTCCCGTCGCGAGTCCCGGACTTCCTCCTCCTCTTCCTTGTCCCGCCGCGACTCCCTAGTCCCGGCGCGAGTCCCAGTCCCGTCGCGAGTCCCGGACTTCCTCCTCCTCTTCCTTGTCCCGCCGCGAGTCCCGACCTCTTGTCCCGCTCCCTTGCCCAAGTCCCGACTCCTGGCTGTCTCGACTCCTCGTTGGCCGCCCAGTCTTCCGCATAGGTGGAAATAAATAAATAAATCATTTTTTAAAAATCAATTTTAAAATTAACTCCCTGTCTCGACTCCTTGCTGGCCGCCCAGTCTTGCGCCTAGACAGAAATATAAATAAAAATAAAAATAAATTGGTGAATTAAAAATATTAAAGTAATTTAATTAACTGGAATAAGGTAGAAAAATAAAAGGCAGAAGAATACTAAATTGATTTTTTCAAGTGCCACGTGTTACCTTGCTGATGTGGCTGCCACGTGGTAGTCCATGTCATGTCAAAAATCCACTAAATCGTTTACATGTCACTTTGGAGATAAATTTGTGTGTGTGCAATCAATTGGTTGTACAAATATGTTAATGACTTGCTAACTAATGCATCGTACAGGTAATCATTGCCCACTAACTAATCCATCACCACTGAAACTTAATGTCTTCAATTCTTCATCCTTCACACTCCACATCCAATTTATTTTTGTTTGTGTGAATTCTTAAATCTATCTTCTCTTTACATACTCCAAGCCCAACTTTCTAAACCCTTTATATAATCTATGTGAATCCTAGAATCTAGGTTTATATACCCCATGCAAACCCTAAAACCCTAAACCCTAAACCCTAACCCCTAACCCCCCCTCAACTCATACTTTGTTCTTTTAATCATACAACCTAGACTCTGAAATTTTAATCTCATAACATATAAACTAGCATTGTAATTTCAAAACCCAACATTTTGTATTGTGACAATACTTGTTTGCAAATATGCATCCTTCATTTACTTTTATTTTTTTAACACTACACTGTGCCACATCAGCACCAAATAGATCAAAATCCTTGATAAATTAACCTCTAACATGTAAATATTATATTCTCCACCCTTTCAGCTTTTATTTTTATTTTTTTTAACTTTTTGAAATGCCACGTCAGCTACCTGGCTGCCCCTGTCACATGACAAATGCTAAGTGGACTGCCATGTCGGAGAAGAAGATGCCACGTCGGAGAAGGTTCAAGCGGATGCAAAATGGATGCAGCACCGGGACTTCCCGGGAGGTCACCCATCCCAGT
>NC_143429.1:1257500-1260000 GCF_059467195.1 Physcomitrium patens
CACACACCCTTCTTTGCGATGGATAAAAGGCAAAAAGAGAGGGCAAAAAGCCAACGGCAAATTCCAACCAGACCCCCAGAGGCACACACCACAAAAAGTGAAGCCAGAGAGAGCCAGACAAAGAGAAGGATAGAGAGAGAGGGAGAGTTAGACCCCCGGAAGAGAATCATAGGTGCTGCGGCCTTTTTCGGGAATGTGACCAGGAAAGAGAGAAACCGACGAGGCCGATACACACATTAAAAATGAAAAAGTAACCATCACCGCGAAGGATTTTCCTCAAAAGACAAATCAGCAAGAAGTATGTCCAATCCTGGGGCCCATCGCCCCTCCAAATTAATGGAGGGGTCGGATAGAAATTTATAGAAATGTTACTTTTGTGAAACCCCTAGCCGACGAGAGAACTCTCACCGGTTTCGAAGTTCCATTTTCACATTCCGACCTGGGATGTTATGACTCCTCGGCCCACACTGCGAACGCGTCCCACACCCCCTCCAAGTTTATCAGGAATTTCACCTGAGCTTGCAATAGAGATCGAGCGCGGTGGCGGTCACAGTGGTGGTCGACCAGGCGGAGCTTGAACGGCCTCGGCAAACACTTCTCCCCACCCTCCCAAATGAATGAGAGAATGGCTTGACAATACCGAGGCCATCGCCCCCCGCCAAAAATGGTTACTAGCTCTTGGGACTCGCTGCGACGTTACGCGTATCGGCACAAGACCAACCCTCTTTTTCCAGTCGCCCGCGCACCAAAAAAAATTTTGGCAGCGGGACTCACAATCCTTGACAGCCAGCTCACCATATAATACTCGGCGACCCTCCGCGGGACCTCCTCAGAGGGTCGCGTCGCCGGGAAACTAACCCCCACTCCTCACTGATCCAAGGTAACACGCCAGAAGTATCCAGGTAACCCCAGTAGTATCCAGGTATCCCCCTGCGAACGTCGGTACTGGGCTCAAAGAAGGCAGCGAGCAGTCGGGACCCGTAGGCACCGAGCAACCGTCACCCCCTCACGACTTTTCCCGAGACGCTTCAGAGGAACCCTTCCCCACATAGTACTCTCTGTGGGATTCGGCAGGCCCCCGTCCTACTGCACTAAGGAAGTTCCGAGACACACTTTTTTTTGTGGAAGACCACCCACCCTCCCTGTCCTGCCTGCTATCCCCGCCGCGACTCCTGGTCCCGGCCCTCCTCCCCGACTTCCTCCTTGTCCCGCTGCGAGTCCCGGACCTCCTCCCCACTACCTACTCCCGCCGCGAGTCCCAGTCCCGGCCTTCCTCCTCCTCCTCCTCTTCCCTAGTCCCGGCGCGAGTCCCGGACCTCCTCCCCCACTTCCTAGTCCCGTCGCGAGTCCCGGACCTCCTCCCCTCTTCCTAGTCCCGGCGCGAGTCCCGGACCTCCTCCTTCTCTTCCTTGTCCGCCGCGAGTCCCAGTCCCGTCGCGAGTCCCGGACTTCCTCCTTCTCTTCCTTGTCCCGCCGCGACTCCCTAGTCCCGTGGCGAGTCCCGGACTTCCTCCTCCTCTTCCTTGTCCCGCCGCGACTCCCTAGTCCCGTGCGCGAGTCCCGGACTTCCTCCTCCTCTTCCTTGTCCCGCCGCGACTCCCTAGTCCCGGCGCGAGTCCCAGTCCCGTCGCGAGTCCCGGACTTCCTCCTCCTCTTCCTTGTCCCGCCGCGACTCCCTAGTCCCGGCGCGAGTCCCAGTCCCGTCGCGAGTCCCGGACTTCCTCCTCCTCTTCCTTGTCCCGCCGCGACTCCCTAGTCCCGGCGCGAGTCCCAGTCCCGTCGCGAGTCCCGGACTTCCTCCTCCTCTTCCTTGTCCCGCCGCGACTCCCTAGTCCCGGCGCGAGTCCCAGTCCCGTCGCGAGTCCCGGACTTCCTCCTCCTCTTCCTTGTCCCGCCGCGACTCCCTAGTCCCGGCGCGAGTCCCAGTCCCGTCGCGAGTCCCGGACTTCCTCCTCCTCTTCCTTGTCCCGCCGCGAGTCCCGACCTCTTGTCCCGCTCCCTTGCCCAAGTCCCGACTCCTGGCTGTCTCGACTCCTCGTTGGCCGCCCAGTCTTCCGCATAGGTGGAAATAAATAAATAAATCATTTTTTAAAAAATCAATTTTAAAATTAACTCCCTGTCTCGACTCCTTGCTGGCCGCCCAGTCTTGCGCCTAGACAGAAATATAAATAAAAATAAAAATAAATTGGTGAATTAAAAATATTAAAGTAATTTAATTAACTGGAATAAGGTAGAAAAATAAAAGGCAGAAGAATACTAAATTGATTTTTTCAAGTGCCACGTGTTACCTTGCTGATGTGGCTGCCACGTGGTAGTCCATGTCATGTCAAAAATCCACTAAATCGTTTACATGTCACTTTGGAGATAAATTTGTGTGTGTGCAATCAATTGGTTGTACAAATATGTTAATGACTTGCTAACTAATGCATCGTACAGGTAATCATTGCCCACTAACTAATCCATCACCACTGAAACTTAATGTCTTCAATTCTTCATCCTT
>NC_143429.1:1280000-1282500 GCF_059467195.1 Physcomitrium patens
TATATTGACATAGGCTAGCATATGGAGTAACCCTCGTTGAACCAAGGCCCCCCGACCCGCTTTGGCTGATCGGGGGGTTCCGGGAGCAAATTCTGGTGGGCGAGTACAGTGGATCCTAGATCGATCGAACAAGGTAACTTCGAAAACAAACTCCCGAATCTTTCCCAAACAGCTCTTCCATAGTTTTTCCAGTCCGCAGCACCGACTCAGGTTTGGATGGGCGAAACCACGACGGCAGCCACAAAAAAATGGATCTCCGACATCACACAACCCGACACACCTAAGTTTCGCGAGGCTCGGCCCCTCTTCCCCTTCGGATGTCCCCCTTCGGTACACCACCACATCATGCCATCCAGTCTGGAGCGTCGCCGACTCCCGTTGGCCAAGGTAGGGCCAACACAAGAGTAGCGGACGAACCAGTCATCTGGTCTTACCGGAGAAAGGGAGAGGTAGACTGCCACCACCAAACCCCACCCAAGCACACACCAGGCAGCAAAAAGCCATCATCCTAAAAGATGGTCCCACTTCACAAGACGAGGAGGTTCCCGTCCTTCATTCCAACCCCAGGTGAGAACACACACACCCTTCTTTGCGATGGATAAAAGGCAAAAAGAGAGGGCAAAAAGCCAACGGCAAATTCCAACCAGACCCCCAGAGGCACACACCACAAAAAGTGAAGCCAGAGAGAGCCAGACAAAGAGAAGGATAGAGAGAGAGGGAGAGTTAGACCCCCGGAAGAGAATCATAGGTGCTGCGGCCTTTTTCGGGAATGTGACCAGGAAAGAGAGAAACCGACGAGGCCGATACACACATTAAAAATGAAAAAGTAACCATCACCGCGAAGGATTTTCCTCAAAAGACAAATCAGCAAGAAGTATGTCCAATCCTGGGGCCCATCGCCCCTCCAAATTAATGGAGGGGTCGGATAGAAATTTATAGAAATGTTACTTTTGTGAAACCCCTAGCCGACGAGAGAACTCTCACCGGTTTCGAAGTTCCATTTTCACATTCCGACCTGGGATGTTATGACTCCTCGGCCCACACTGCGAACGCGTCCCACACCCCCTCCAAGTTTATCAGGAATTTCACCTGAGCTTGCAATAGAGATCGAGCGCGGTGGCGGTCACAGTGGTGGTCGACCAGGCGGAGCTTGAACGGCCTCGGCAAACACTTCTCCCCACCCTCCCAAATGAATGAGAGAATGGCTTGACAATACCGAGGCCATCGCCCCCCGCCAAAAATGGTTACTAGCTCTTGGGACTCGCTGCGACGTTACGCGTATCGGCACAAGACCAACCCTCTTTTTCCAGTCGCCCGCGCACCAAAAAAAATTTTGGCAGCGGGACTCACAATCCTTGACAGCCAGCTCACCATATAATACTCGGCGACCCTCCGCGGGACCTCCTCAGAGGGTCGCGTCGCCGGGAAACTAACCCCCACTCCTCACTGATCCAAGGTAACACGCCAGAAGTATCCAGGTAACCCCAGTAGTATCCAGGTATCCCCCTGCGAACGTCGGTACTGGGCTCAAAGAAGGCAGCGAGCAGTCGGGACCCGTAGGCACCGAGCAACCGTCACCCCCTCACGACTTTTCCCGAGACGCTTCAGAGGAACCCTTCCCCACATAGTACTCTCTGTGGGATTCGGCAGGCCCCCGTCCTACTGCACTAAGGAAGTTCCGAGACACACTTTTTTTTGTGGAAGACCACCCACCCTCCCTGTCCTGCCTGCTATCCCCGCCGCGACTCCTGGTCCCGGCCCTCCTCCCCGACTTCCTCCTTGTCCCGCTGCGAGTCCCGGACCTCCTCCCCACTACCTACTCCCGCCGCGAGTCCCAGTCCCGGCCTTCCTCCTCCTCCTCCTCTTCCCTAGTCCCGGCGCGAGTCCCGGACCTCCTCCCCCACTTCCTAGTCCCGTCGCGAGTCCCGGACCTCCTCCCCCTCTTCCTAGTCCCGGCGCGAGTCCCGGACCTCCTCCTTCTCTTCCTTGTCCCGCCGCGAGTCCCAGTCCCGTCGCGAGTCCCGGACTTCCTCCTTCTCTTCCTTGTCCCGCCGCGACTCCCTAGTCCCGTGGCGAGTCCCGGACTTCCTCCTCCTCTTCCTTGTCCCGCCGCGACTCCCTAGTCCCGGCGCGAGTCCCGGACTTCCTCCTCCTCTTCCTTGTCCCGCCGCGACTCCCTAGTCCCGGCGCGAGTCCCGGACTTCCTCCTCCTCTTCCTTGTCCCGCCGCGACTCCCTAGTCCCGGCGCGAGTCCCAGTCCCGTCGCGAGTCCCGGACTTCCTCCTCCTCTTCCTTGTCCCGCCGCGACTCCCTAGTCCCGGCGCGAGTCCCAGTCCCGTCGCGAGTCCCGGACTTCCTCCTCCTCTTCCTTGTCCCGCCGCGACTCCCTAGTCCCGGCGCGAGTCCCAGTCCCGTCGCGAGTCCCGGACTTCCTCCTCCTCTTCCTTGTCCCGCCGCGACTCCCTAGTCCCGGCGCGAGTCCCAGTCCCGTCGCGAGTCC
>NC_143429.1:1292500-1295000 GCF_059467195.1 Physcomitrium patens
ACTCTCACCGGTTTCGAAGTTCCATTTTCACATTCCGACCTGGGATGTTATGACTCCTCGGCCCACACTGCGAACGCGTCCCACACCCCTCCAAGTTTATCAGGAATTTCACCTGAGCTTGCAATAGAGATCGAGCGCGGTGGCGGTCACAGTGGTGGTCGACCAGGCGGAGCTTGAACGGCCTCGGCAAACACTTCTCCCCACCCTCCCAAATGAATGAGAGAATGGCTTGACAATACCGAGGCCATCGCCCCCCGCCAAAAATGGTTACTAGCTCTTGGGACTCGCTGCGACGTTACGCGTATCGGCACAAGACCAACCCTCTTTTTCCAGTCGCCCGCGCACCAAAAAAAATTTTGGCAGCGGGACTCACAATCCTTGACAGCCAGCTCACCATATAATACTCGGCGACCCTCCGCGGGACCTCCTCAGAGGGTCGCGTCGCCGGGAAACTAACCCCCACTCCTCACTGATCCAAGGTAACACGCCAGAAGTATCCAGGTAACCCCAGTAGTATCCAGGTATCCCCCCTGCGAACGTCGGTACTGGGCTCAAAGAAGGCAGCGAGCAGTCGGGACCCGTAGGCACCGAGCAACCGTCACCCCCTCACGACTTTTCCCGAGACGCTTCAGAGGAACCCTTCCCCCACATAGTACTCTCTGTGGGATTCGGCAGGCCCCCCCGTCCTACTGCACTAAGGAAGTTCCGAGACACACTTTTTTTTGTGGAAGACCACCCACCCTCCCTGTCCTGCCTGCTATCCCCGCCGCGACTCCTGGTCCCGGCCCTCCTCCCCGACTTCCTCCTTGTCCCGCTGCGAGTCCCGGACCTCCTCCCCCACTACCTACTCCCGCCGCGAGTCCCAGTCCCGGCCTTCCTCCTCCTCCTCCTCTTCCCTAGTCCCGGCGCGAGTCCCGGACCTCCTCCCCACTTCCTAGTCCCGTCGCGAGTCCCGGACCTCCTCCCCCTCTTCCTAGTCCCGGCGCGAGTCCCGGACCTCCTCCTTCTCTTCCTTGTCCCGCCGCGAGTCCCAGTCCCGTCGCGAGTCCCGGACTTCCTCCTTCTCTTCCTTGTCCCGCCGCGACTCCCTAGTCCCGTGGCGAGTCCCGGACTTCCTCCTCCTCTTCCTTGTCCCGCCGCGACTCCCTAGTCCCGGCGCGAGTCCCGGACTTCCTCCTCCTCTTCCTTGTCCCGCCGCGACTCCCTAGTCCCGGCGCGAGTCCCAGTCCCGTCGCGAGTCCCGGACTTCCTCCTCCTCTTCCTTGTCCCGCCGCGACTCCCTAGTCCCGGCGCGAGTCCCAGTCCCGTCGCGAGTCCCGGACTTCCTCCTCCTCTTCCTTGTCCCGCCGCGACTCCCTAGTCCCGGCGCGAGTCCCAGTCCCGTCGCGAGTCCCGGACTTCCTCCTCCTCTTCCTTGTCCCGCCGCGACTCCCTAGTCCCGGCGCGAGTCCCAGTCCCGTCGCGAGTCCCGGACTTCCTCCTCCTCTTCCTTGTCCCGCCGCGACTCCCTAGTCCCGGCGCGAGTCCCAGTCCCGTCGCGAGTCCCGGACTTCCTCCTCCTCTTCCTTGTCCCGCCGCGAGTCCCGACCTCTTGTCCCGCTCCCTTGCCCAAGTCCCGACTCCTGGCTGTCTCGACTCCTCGTTGGCCGCCCAGTCTTCCGCATAGGTGGAAATAAATAAATAAATCATTTTTTAAAAATCAATTTTAAAATTAACTCCCTGTCTCGACTCCTTGCTGGCCGCCCAGTCTTGCGCCTAGACAGAAATATAAATAAAAATAAAAATAAATTGGTGAATTAAAAATATTAAAGTAATTTAATTAACTGGAATAAGGTAGAAAAATAAAAGGCAGAAGAATACTAAATTGATTTTTTCAAGTGCCACGTGTTACCTTGCTGATGTGGCTGCCACGTGGTAGTCCATGTCATGTCAAAAATCCACTAAATCGTTTACATGTCACTTTGGAGATAAATTTGTGTGTGTGCAATCAATTGGTTGTACAAATATGTTAATGACTTGCTAACTAATGCATCGTACAGGTAATCATTGCCCACTAACTAATCCATCACCACTGAAACTTAATGTCTTCAATTCTTCATCCTTCACACTCCACATCCAATTTATTTTTGTTTGTGTGAATTCTTAAATCTATCTTCTCTTTACATACTCCAAGCCCAACTTTCTAAACCCTTTATATAATCTATGTGAATCCTAGAATCTAGGTTTATATACCCCATGCAAACCCTAAAACCCTAAACCCTAAACCCTAACCCCTAACCCCCCCTCAACTCATACTTTGTTCTTTTAATCATACAACCTAGACTCTGAAATTTTAATCTCATAACATATAAACTAGCATTGTAATTTCAAAACCCAACATTTTGTATTGTGACAATACTTGTTTGCAAATATGCATCCTTCATTTACTTTTATTTTTTTAACACTACACTGTGCCACATCAGCACCAAATAGATCAAAATCCTTGATAAATTAACCTCTA
>NC_143429.1:1315000-1317500 GCF_059467195.1 Physcomitrium patens
CACAAGAGTAGCGGACGAACCAGTCATCTGGTCTTACCGGAGAAAGGGAGAGGTAGACTGCCACCACCAAACCCCACCCAAGCACACACCAGGCAGCAAAAAGCCATCATCCTAAAAGATGGTCCCACTTCACAAGACGAGGAGGTTCCCGTCCTTCATTCCAACCCCAGGTGAGAACACACACACCCTTCTTTGCGATGGATAAAAGGCAAAAAGAGAGGGCAAAAAGCCAACGGCAAATTCCAACCAGACCCCCAGAGGCACACACCACAAAAAGTGAAGCCAGAGAGAGCCAGACAAAGAGAAGGATAGAGAGAGAGGGAGAGTTAGACCCCCGGAAGAGAATCATAGGTGCTGCGGCCTTTTTCGGGAATGTGACCAGGAAAGAGAGAAACCGACGAGGCCGATACACACATTAAAAAATGAAAAAGTAACCATCACCGCGAAGGATTTTCCTCAAAAGACAAATCAGCAAGAAGTATGTCCAATCCTGGGGCCCATCGCCCCTCCAAATTAATGGAGGGGTCGGATAGAAATTTATAGAAATGTTACTTTTGTGAAACCCCTAGCCGACGAGAGAACTCTCACCGGTTTCGAAGTTCCATTTTCACATTCCGACCTGGGATGTTATGACTCCTCGGCCCACACTGCGAACGCGTCCCACACCCCTCCAAGTTTATCAGGAATTTCACCTGAGCTTGCAATAGAGATCGAGCGCGGTGGCGGTCACAGTGGTGGTCGACCAGGCGGAGCTTGAACGGCCTCGGCAAACACTTCTCCCCACCCTCCCAAATGAATGAGAGAATGGCTTGACAATACCGAGGCCATCGCCCCCCGCCAAAAATGGTTACTAGCTCTTGGGACTCGCTGCGACGTTACGCGTATCGGCACAAGACCAACCCTCTTTTTCCAGTCGCCCGCGCACCAAAAAAAATTTTGGCAGCGGGACTCACAATCCTTGACAGCCAGCTCACCATATAATACTCGGCGACCCTCCGCGGGACCTCCTCAGAGGGTCGCGTCGCCGGGAAACTAACCCCCACTCCTCACTGATCCAAGGTAACACGCCAGAAGTATCCAGGTAACCCCAGTAGTATCCAGGTATCCCCCTGCGAACGTCGGTACTGGGCTCAAAGAAGGCAGCGAGCAGTCGGGACCCGTAGGCACCGAGCAACCGTCACCCCCTCACGACTTTTCCCGAGACGCTTCAGAGGAACCCTTCCCCACATAGTACTCTCTGTGGGATTCGGCAGGCCCCCGTCCTACTGCACTAAGGAAGTTCCGAGACACACTTTTTTTTGTGGAAGACCACCCACCCTCCCTGTCCTGCCTGCTATCCCCGCCGCGACTCCTGGTCCCGGCCCTCCTCCCCGACTTCCTCCTTGTCCCGCTGCGAGTCCCGGACCTCCTCCCCACTACCTACTCCCGCCGCGAGTCCCAGTCCCGGCCTTCCTCCTCCTCCTCCTCTTCCCTAGTCCCGGCGCGAGTCCCGGACCTCCTCCCCCACTTCCTAGTCCCGTCGCGAGTCCCGGACCTCCTCCCCTCTTCCTAGTCCCGGCGCGAGTCCCGGACCTCCTCCTTCTCTTCCTTGTCCTGCCGCGAGTCCCAGTCCCGTCGCGAGTCCCGGACTTCCTCCTTCTCTTCCTTGTCCCGCCGCGACTCCCTAGTCCCGTGGCGAGTCCCGGACTTCCTCCTCCTCTTCCTTGTCCCGCCGCGACTCCCTAGTCCCGTGCGCGAGTCCCGGACTTCCTCCTCCTCTTCCTTGTCCCGCCGCGACTCCCTAGTCCCGGCGCGAGTAGTCCCGGCGCGAGTCCCGGACTTCCTCCTCCTCTTCCTTGTCCCGCCGCGACTCCCTAGTCCCGGCGCGAGTCCCAGTCCCGTCGCGAGTCCCGGACTTCCTCCTCCTCTTCCTTGTCCCGCCGCGACTCCCTAGTCCCGGCGCGAGTCCCAGTCCCGTCGCGAGTCCCGGACTTCCTCCTCCTCTTCCTTGTCCCGCCGCGACTCCCTAGTCCCGGCGCGAGTCCCAGTCCCGTCGCGAGTCCCGGACTTCCTCCTCCTCTTCCTTGTCCCGCCGCGACTCCCTAGTCCCGGCGCGAGTCCCAGTCCCGTCGCGAGTCCCGGACTTCCTCCTCCTCTTCCTTGTCCCGCCGCGAGTCCCGACCTCTTGTCCCGCTCCCTTGCCCAAGTCCCGACTCCTGGCTGTCTCGACTCCTCGTTGGCCGCCCAGTCTTCCGCATAGGTGGAAATAAATAAATAAATCATTTTTTAAAAATCAATTTTAAAATTAACTCCCTGTCTCGACTCCTTGCTGGCCGCCCAGTCTTGCGCCTAGACAGAAATATAAATAAAAATAAAAATAAATTGGTGAATTAAAAATATTAAAGTAATTTAATTAACTGGAATAAGGTAGAAAAATAAAAGGCAGAAGAATACTAAATTGATTTTTTCAAGTGCCACGTGTTACCTTGCTGATGTGGCTGCCACGTGGTAGTCCATGTCA
>NC_143429.1:1327500-1330000 GCF_059467195.1 Physcomitrium patens
CTCACAATCCTTGACAGCCAGCTCACCATATAATACTCGGCGACCCTCCGCGGGACCTCCTCAGAGGGTCGCGTCGCCGGGAAACTAACCCCCACTCCTCACTGATCCAAGGTAACACGCCAGAAGTATCCAGGTAACCCCAGTAGTATCCAGGTATCCCCCTGCGAACGTCGGTACTGGGCTCAAAGAAGGCAGCGAGCAGTCGGGACCCGTAGGCACCGAGCAACCGTCACCCCCTCACGACTTTTCCCGAGACGCTTCAGAGGAACCCTTCCCCACATAGTACTCTCTGTGGGATTCGGCAGGCCCCCGTCCTACTGCACTAAGGAAGTTCCGAGACACACTTTTTTTGTGGAAGACCACCCACCCTCCCTGTCCTGCCTGCTATCCCCGCCGCGACTCCTGGTCCCGGCCCTCCTCCCCGACTTCCTCCTTGTCCCGCTGCGAGTCCCGGACCTCCTCCCCACTACCTACTCCCGCCGCGAGTCCCAGTCCCGGCCTTCCTCCTCCTCCTCCTCTTCCCTAGTCCCGGCGCGAGTCCCGGACCTCCTCCCCCACTTCCTAGTCCCGTCGCGAGTCCCGGACCTCCTCCCCTCTTCCTAGTCCCGGCGCGAGTCCCGGACCTCCTCCTTCTCTTCCTTGTCCTGCCGCGAGTCCCAGTCCCGTCGCGAGTCCCGGACTTCCTCCTTCTCTTCCTTGTCCCGCCGCGACTCCCTAGTCCCGTGGCGAGTCCCGGACTTCCTCCTCCTCTTCCTTGTCCCGCCGCGACTCCCTAGTCCCGTGCGCGAGTCCCGGACTTCCTCCTCCTCTTCCTTGTCCCGCCGCGACTCCCTAGTCCCGGCGCGAGTCCCAGGCGCGAGTCCCGGACTTCCTCCTCCTCTTCCTTGTCCCGCCGCGACTCCCTAGTCCCGGCGCGAGTCCCAGTCCCGTCGCGAGTCCCGGACTTCCTCCTCCTCTTCCTTGTCCCGCCGCGACTCCCTAGTCCCGGCGCGAGTCCCAGTCCCGTCGCGAGTCCCGGACTTCCTCCTCCTCTTCCTTGTCCCGCCGCGACTCCCTAGTCCCGGCGCGAGTCCCAGTCCCGTCGCGAGTCCCGGACTTCCTCCTCCTCTTCCTTGTCCCGCCGCGACTCCCTAGTCCCGGCGCGAGTCCCAGTCCCGTCGCGAGTCCCGGACTTCCTCCTCCTCTTCCTTGTCCCGCCGCGAGTCCCGACCTCTTGTCCCGCTCCCTTGCCCAAGTCCCGACTCCTGGCTGTCTCGACTCCTCGTTGGCCGCCCAGTCTTCCGCATAGGTGGAAATAAATAAATAAATCATTTTTTAAAAATCAATTTTAAAATTAACTCCCTGTCTCGACTCCTTGCTGGCCGCCCAGTCTTGCGCCTAGACAGAAATATAAATAAAAATAAAAATAAATTGGTGAATTAAAAATATTAAAGTAATTTAATTAACTGGAATAAGGTAGAAAAATAAAAGGCAGAAGAATACTAAATTGATTTTTTCAAGTGCCACGTGTTACCTTGCTGATGTGGCTGCCACGTGGTAGTCCATGTCATGTCAAAAATCCACTAAATCGTTTACATGTCACTTTGGAGATAAATTTGTGTGTGTGCAATCAATTGGTTGTACAAATATGTTAATGACTTGCTAACTAATGCATCGTACAGGTAATCATTGCCCACTAACTAATCCATCACCACTGAAACTTAATGTCTTCAATTCTTCATCCTTCACACTCCACATCCAATTTATTTTTGTTTGTGTGAATTCTTAAATCTATCTTCTCTTTACATACTCCAAGCCCAACTTTCTAAACCCTTTATATAATCTATGTGAATCCTAGAATCTAGGTTTATATACCCCATGCAAACCCTAAAACCCTAAACCCTAAACCCTAAACCCTAACCCCTAACCCCTCAACTCATACTTTGTTCTTTTAATCATACAACCTAGACTCTGAAATTTTAATCTCATAACATATAAACTAGCATTGTAATTTCAAAACCCAACATTTTGTATTGTGACAATACTTGTTTGCAAATATGCATCCTTCATTTACTTTTATTTTTTTAACACTACACTGTGCCACATCAGCACCAAATAGATCAAAATCCTTGATAAATTAACCTCTAACATGTAAATATTATATTCTCCACCCTTTCAGCTTTTATTTTTATTTTTTTTAACTTTTTGAAATGCCACGTCAGCTACCTGGCTGCCCTGTCACATGACAAATGCTAAGTGGACTGCCATGTCGGAGAAGAAGATGCCACGTCGGAGAAGGTTCAAGCGGATGCAAAATGGATGCAGCACCGGGACTTCCCGGGAGGTCACCCATCCCAGTACTATTCCGGCCCAAAGGCGCTTAACTTCAGAGTTCTGATGGGATCTGGTGTAGTAGCCTTGGTATGACCGCATCACGTCAATAGCCCTGAACCGTTATCTCTTTATTCCTTCCCTCCTGGTCGCAATTGCTTGCTAGATGGATGAATGGTCCTTGCATTTA
>NC_143429.1:1337500-1340000 GCF_059467195.1 Physcomitrium patens
AACAAACCCCCCAGAACTTCCTGCGAAGTTGACCCCTCCATCACCTCATCCGATCGATTTCATCCACCTCTCGCCTCCTACCTCCGCACCACCTGAAGTACATTCTAAGCCCTGGCCCCCAAACCTTTGACGGAGAGGGGGGTCGATAGTCCACTTCTTAAGCAATAGTCCGGTGGGGGAGAAACGGCTAACCCGCACCTTATATTGACATAGGCTAGCATATGGAGTAACCCTCGTTGAACCAAGGCCCCCCGACCCGCTTTGGCTGATCGGGGGGTTCCGGGAGCAAATTCTGGTGGGCGAGTACAGTGGATCCTAGATCGATCGAACAAGGTAACTTCGAAAACAAACTCCCGAATCTTTCCCAAACAGCTCTTCCATAGTTTTTCCAGTCCGCAGCAACGACTCAGGTTTGGATGGGCGAAATCACGACGGCAGCCACAAAAAAATGGATCTCCGACATCACACAACCCGACACACCTAAGTTTCGCGAGGCTCGGCCCCTCTTCCCCTTCGGATGTCCCCCTTCGGTACACCACCACATCATGCCATCCAGTCTGGAGCGTCGCCGACTCCCGTTGGCCAAGGTAGGGCCAACACAAGAGTAGCGGACGAACCAGTCATCTGGTCTTACCGGAGAAAGGGAGAGGTAGACTGCCACCACCAAACCCCACCCAAGCACACACCAGGCAGCAAAAAGCCATCATCCTAAAAGATGGTCCCACTTCACAAGACGAGGAGGTTCCCGTCCTTCATTCCAACCCCAGGTGAGAACACACACACCCTTCTTTGCGATGGATAAAAGGCAAAAAGAGAGGGCAAAAAGCCAACGGCAAATTCCAACCAGACCCCCAGAGGCACACACCACAAAAAGTGAAGCCAGAGAGAGCCAGACAAAGAGAAGGATAGAGAGAGAGGGAGAGTTAGACCCCCGGAAGAGAATCATAGGTGCTGCGGCCTTTTTCGGGAATGTGACCAGGAAAGAGAGAAACCGACGAGGCCGATACACACATTAAAAAATGAAAAAGTAACCATCACCGCGAAGGATTTTCCTCAAAAGACAAATCAGCAAGAAGTATGTCCAATCCCGGGGCCCATCGCCCCTCCAAATTAATGGAGGGGTCGGATAGAAATTTATAGAAATGTTACTTTTGTGAAACCCCTAGCCGACGAGAGAACTCTCACCGGTTTCGAAGTTCCATTTTCACATTCCGACCTGGGATGTTATGACTCCTCGGCCCACACTGCGAACGCGTCCCACACCCCTCCAAGTTTATCAGGAATTTCACCTGAGCTTGCAATAGAGATCGAGCGCGGTGGCGGTCACAGTGGTGGTCGACCAGGCGGAGCTTGAACGGCCTCGGCAAACACTTCTCCCCACCCTCCCAAATGAATGAGAGAATGGCTTGACAATACCGAGGCCATCGCCCCCCGCCAAAAATGGTTACTAGCTCTTGGGACTCGCTGCGACGTTACGCGTATCGGCACAAGACCAACCCTCTTTTTCCAGTCGCCCGCGCACCAAAAAAAATTTTGGCAGCGGGACTCACAATCCTTGACAGCCAGCTCACCATATAATACTCGGCGACCCTCCGCGGGACCTCCTCAGAGGGTCGCGTCGCCGGGAAACTAACCCCCACTCCTCACTGATCCAAGGTAACACGCCAGAAGTATCCAGGTAACCCCAGTAGTATCCAGGTATCCCCCTGCGAACGTCGGTACTGGGCTCAAAGAAGGCAGCGAGCAGTCGGGACCCGTAGGCACCGAGCAACCGTCACCCCCTCACGACTTTTCCCGAGACGCTTCAGAGGAACCCTTCCCCACATAGTACTCTCTGTGGGATTCGGCAGGCCCCCGTCCTACTGCACTAAGGAAGTTCCGAGACACACTTTTTTTGTGGAAGACCACCCACCCTCCCTGTCCTGCCTGCTATCCCCGCCGCGACTCCTGGTCCCGGCCCTCCTCCCCGACTTCCTCCTTGTCCCGCTGCGAGTCCCGGACCTCCTCCCCACTACCTACTCCCGCCGCGAGTCCCAGTCCCGGCCTTCCTCCTCCTCCTCCTCTTCCCTAGTCCCGGCGCGAGTCCCGGACCTCCTCCCCCACTTCCTAGTCCCGTCGCGAGTCCCGGACCTCCTCCCCTCTTCCTAGTCCCGGCGCGAGTCCCGGACCTCCTCCTTCTCTTCCTTGTCCTGCCGCGAGTCCCAGTCCCGTCGCGAGTCCCGGACTTCCTCCTTCTCTTCCTTGTCCCGCCGCGACTCCCTAGTCCCGTGGCGAGTCCCGGACTTCCTCCTCCTCTTCCTTGTCCCGCCGCGACTCCCTAGTCCCGTGCGCGTCCCGAGTCCCAGTCCCGTCGCGAGTCCCGGACTTCCTCCTCCTCTTCCTTGTCCCGCCGCGACTCCCTAGTCCCGGCGCGAGTCCCAGTCCCGTCGCGAGTCCCGGACTTCCTCCTCCTCTTCCTTGTCCCGCCGCGACTCCCTAGTCCCGGCGCGAGTCCCAGTCC
>NC_143429.1:1350000-1352500 GCF_059467195.1 Physcomitrium patens
ATAGGTGCTGCGGCCTTTTTCGGGAATGTGACCAGGAAAGAGAGAAACCGACGAGGCCGATACACACATTAAAAATGAAAAAGTAACCATCACCGCGAAGGATTTTCCTCAAAAGACAAATCAGCAAGAAGTATGTCCAATCCTGGGGCCCATCGCCCCTCCAAATTAATGGAGGGGTCGGATAGAAATTTATAGAAATGTTACTTTTGTGAAACCCCTAGCCGACGAGAGAACTCTCACCGGTTTCGAAGTTCCATTTTCACATTCCGACCTGGGATGTTATGACTCCTCGGCCCACACTGCGAACGCGTCCCACACCCCTCCAAGTTTATCAGGAATTTCACCTGAGCTTGCAATAGAGATCGAGCGCGGTGGCGGTCACAGTGGTGGTCGACCAGGCGGAGCTTGAACGGCCTCGGCAAACACTTCTCCCCACCCTCCCAAATGAATGAGAGAATGGCTTGACAATACCGAGGCCATCGCCCCCCGCCAAAAATGGTTACTAGCTCTTGGGACTCGCTGCGACGTTACGCGTATCGGCACAAGACCAACCCTCTTTTTCCAGTCGCCCGCGCACCAAAAAAAATTTTGGCAGCGGGACTCACAATCCTTGACAGCCAGCTCACCATATAATACTCGGCGACCCTCCGCGGGACCTCCTCAGAGGGTCGCGTCGCCGGGAAACTAACCCCCACTCCTCACTGATCCAAGGTAACACGCCAGAAGTATCCAGGTAACCCCAGTAGTATCCAGGTATCCCCCTGCGAACGTCGGTACTGGGCTCAAAGAAGGCAGCGAGCAGTCGGGACCCGTAGGCACCGAGCAACCGTCACCCCTCACGACTTTTCCCGAGACGCTTCAGAGGAACCCTTCCCCACATAGTACTCTCTGTGGGATTCGGCAGGCCCCCGTCCTACTGCACTAAGGAAGTTCCGAGACACACTTTTTTTGTGGAAGACCACCCACCCTCCCTGTCCTGCCTGCTATCCCCGCCGCGACTCCTGGTCCCGGCCCTCCTCCCCGACTTCCTCCTTGTCCCGCTGCGAGTCCCGGACCTCCTCCCCACTACCTACTCCCGCCGCGAGTCCCAGTCCCGGCCTTCCTCCTCCTCCTCCTCTTCCCTAGTCCCGGCGCGAGTCCCGGACCTCCTCCCCCACTTCCTAGTCCCGTCGCGAGTCCCGGACCTCCTCCCCCTCTTCCTAGTCCCGGCGCGAGTCCCGGACCTCCTCCTTCTCTTCCTTGTCCCGCCGCGAGTCCCAGTCCCGTCGCGAGTCCCGGACTTCCTCCTTCTCTTCCTTGTCCCGCCGCGACTCCCTAGTCCCGTGGCGAGTCCCGGACTTCCTCCTCCTCTTCCTTGTCCCGCCGCGACTCCCTAGTCCCGGCGCGAGTCCCGGACTTCCTCCTCCTCTTCCTTGTCCCGCCGCGACTCCCTAGTCCCGGCGCGAGTCCCGGACTTCCTCCTCCTCTTCCTTGTCCCGCCGCGACTCCCTAGTCCCGGCGCGAGTCCCAGTCCCGTCGCGAGTCCCGGACTTCCTCCTCCTCTTCCTTGTCCCGCCGCGACTCCCTAGTCCCGGCGCGAGTCCCAGTCCCGTCGCGAGTCCCGGACTTCCTCCTCCTCTTCCTTGTCCCGCCGCGACTCCCTAGTCCCGGCGCGAGTCCCAGTCCCGTCGCGAGTCCCGGACTTCCTCCTCCTCTTCCTTGTCCCGCCGCGACTCCCTAGTCCCGGCGCGAGTCCCAGTCCCGTCGCGAGTCCCGGACTTCCTCCTCCTCTTCCTTGTCCCGCCGCGAGTCCCGACCTCTTGTCCCGCTCCCTTGCCCAAGTCCCGACTCCTGGCTGTCTCGACTCCTCGTTGGCCGCCCAGTCTTCCGCATAGGTGGAAATAAATAAATAAATCATTTTTTAAAAAATCAATTTTAAAATTAACTCCCTGTCTCGACTCCTTGCTGGCCGCCCAGTCTTGCGCCTAGACAGAAATATAAATAAAAATAAAAATAAATTGGTGAATTAAAAATATTAAAGTAATTTAATTAACTGGAATAAGGTAGAAAAATAAAAGGCAGAAGAATACTAAATTGATTTTTTCAAGTGCCACGTGTTACCTTGCTGATGTGGCTGCCACGTGGTAGTCCATGTCATGTCAAAAATCCACTAAATCGTTTACATGTCACTTTGGAGATAAATTTGTGTGTGTGCAATCAATTGGTTGTACAAATATGTTAATGACTTGCTAACTAATGCATCGTACAGGTAATCATTGCCCACTAACTAATCCATCACCACTGAAACTTAATGTCTTCAATTCTTCATCCTTCACACTCCACATCCAATTTATTTTTGTTTGTGTGAATTCTTAAATCTATCTTCTCTTTACATACTCCAAGCCCAACTTTCTAAACCCTTTATATAATCTATGTGAATCCTAGAATCTAGGTTTATATACCCCATGCAAACCCTAAAACCCTAAACCCTAAACCCTAACCCCTAACCCCTAACCCCTCA
>NC_143429.1:1372500-1375000 GCF_059467195.1 Physcomitrium patens
AGTTTTTCCAGTCCGCAGCAACGACTCAGGTTTGGATGGGCGAAATCACGACGGCAGCCACAAAAAAATGGATCTCCGACATCACACAACCCGACACACCTAAGTTTCGCGAGGCTCGGCCCCTCTTCCCCTTCGGATGTCCCCCTTCGGTACACCACCACATCATGCCATCCAGTCTGGAGCGTCGCCGACTCCCGTTGGCCAAGGTAGGGCCAACACAAGAGTAGCGGACGAACCAGTCATCTGGTCTTACCGGAGAAAGGGAGAGGTAGACTGCCACCACCAAACCCCACCCAAGCACACACCAGGCAGCAAAAAGCCATCATCCTAAAAGATGGTCCCACTTCACAAGACGAGGAGGTTCCCCGTCCTTCATTCCAACCCCAGGTGAGAACACACACACCCTTCTTTGCGATGGATAAAAGGCAAAAAGAGAGGGCAAAAAGCCAACGGCAAATTCCAACCAGACCCCCAGAGGCACACACCACAAAAAGTGAAGCCAGAGAGAGCCAGACAAAGAGAAGGATAGAGAGAGAGGGAGAGTTAGACCCCCGGAAGAGAATCATAGGTGCTGCGGCCTTTTTCGGGAATGTGACCAGGAAAGAGAGAAACCGACGAGGCCGATACACACATTAAAAAATGAAAAAGTAACCATCACCGCGAAGGATTTTCCTCAAAAGACAAATCAGCAAGAAGTATGTCCAATCCTGGGGCCCATCGCCCCTCCAAATTAATGGAGGGGTCGGATAGAAATTTATAGAAATGTTACTTTTGTGAAACCCCTAGCCGACGAGAGAACTCTCACCGGTTTCGAAGTTCCATTTTCACATTCCGACCTGGGATGTTATGACTCCTCGGCCCACACTGCGAACGCGTCCCACACCCCCTCCAAGTTTATCAGGAATTTCACCTGAGCTTGCAATAGAGATCGAGCGCGGTGGCGGTCACAGTGGTGGTCGACCAGGCGGAGCTTGAACGGCCTCGGCAAACACTTCTCCCCACCCTCCCAAATGAATGAGAGAATGGCTTGACAATACCGAGGCCATCGCCCCCCGCCAAAAATGGTTACTAGCTCTTGGGACTCGCTGCGACGTTACGCGTATCGGCACAAGACCAACCCTCTTTTTCCAGTCGCCCGCGCACCAAAAAAAATTTTGGCAGCGGGACTCACAATCCTTGACAGCCAGCTCACCATATAATACTCGGCGACCCTCCGCGGGACCTCCTCAGAGGGTCGCGTCGCCGGGAAACTAACCCCCACTCCTCACTGATCCAAGGTAACACGCCAGAAGTATCCAGGTAACCCCAGTAGTATCCAGGTATCCCCCTGCGAACGTCGGTACTGGGCTCAAAGAAGGCAGCGAGCAGTCGGGACCCGTAGGCACCGAGCAACCGTCACCCCCTCACGACTTTTCCCGAGACGCTTCAGAGGAACCCTTCCCCACATAGTACTCTCTGTGGGATTCGGCAGGCCCCCGTCCTACTGCACTAAGGAAGTTCCGAGACACACTTTTTTTTGTGGAAGACCACCCACCCTCCCTGTCCTGCCTGCTATCCCCGCCGCGACTCCTGGTCCCGGCCCTCCTCCCCGACTTCCTCCTTGTCCCGCTGCGAGTCCCGGACCTCCTCCCCACTACCTACTCCCGCCGCGAGTCCCAGTCCCGGCCTTCCTCCTCCTCCTCCTCTTCCCTAGTCCCGGCGCGAGTCCCGGACCTCCTCCCCCACTTCCTAGTCCCGTCGCGAGTCCCGGACCTCCTCCCCCTCTTCCTAGTCCCGGCGCGAGTCCCGGACCTCCTCCTTCTCTTCCTTGTCCTGCCGCGAGTCCCAGTCCCGTCGCGAGTCCCGGACTTCCTCCTTCTCTTCCTTGTCCCGCCGCGACTCCCTAGTCCCGTGGCGAGTCCCGGACTTCCTCCTCCTCTTCCTTGTCCCGCCGCGACTCCCTAGTCCCGGCGCCGGACTTCCTCCTCCTCTTCCTTGTCCCGCCGCGACTCCCTAGTGCGCGAGTCCCGGACTTCCTCCTCCTCTTCCTTGTCCCGCCGCGACTCCCTAGTCCCGGCGCGAGTCCCAGTCCCGTCGCGAGTCCCGGACTTCCTCCTCCTCTTCCTTGTCCCGCCGCGACTCCCTAGTCCCGGCGCGAGTCCCAGTCCCGTCGCGAGTCCCGGACTTCCTCCTCCTCTTCCTTGTCCCGCCGCGACTCCCTAGTCCCGGCGCGAGTCCCAGTCCCGTCGCGAGTCCCGGACTTCCTCCTCCTCTTCCTTGTCCCGCCGCGACTCCCTAGTCCCGGCGCGAGTCCCAGTCCCGTCGCGAGTCCCGGACTTCCTCCTCCTCTTCCTTGTCCCGCCGCGACTCCCTAGTCCCGGCGCGAGTCCCAGTCCCGTCGCGAGTCCCGGACTTCCTCCTCCTCTTCCTTGTCCCGCCGCGAGTCCCGACCTCTTGTCCCGCTCCCTTGCCCAAGTCCCGACTCCTGGCTGTCTCGACTCCTCGTTGGCCGCCCAGTCTT
>NC_143429.1:1385000-1387500 GCF_059467195.1 Physcomitrium patens
AATTTCACCTGAGCTTGCAATAGAGATCGAGCGCGGTGGCGGTCACAGTGGTGGTCGACCAGGCGGAGCTTGAACGGCCTCGGCAAACACTTCTCCCCACCCTCCCAAATGAATGAGAGAATGGCTTGACAATACCGAGGCCATCGCCCCCCGCCAAAAATGGTTACTAGCTCTTGGGACTCGCTGCGACGTTACGCGTATCGGCACAAGACCAACCCTCTTTTTCCAGTCGCCCGCGCACCAAAAAAAATTTTGGCAGCGGGACTCACAATCCTTGACAGCCAGCTCACCATATAATACTCGGCGACCCTCCGCGGGACCTCCTCAGAGGGTCGCGTCGCCGGGAAACTAACCCCCACTCCTCACTGATCCAAGGTAACACGCCAGAAGTATCCAGGTAACCCCAGTAGTATCCAGGTATCCCCCTGCGAACGTCGGTACTGGGCTCAAAGAAGGCAGCGAGCAGTCGGGACCCGTAGGCACCGAGCAACCGTCACCCCCTCACGACTTTTCCCGAGACGCTTCAGAGGAACCCTTCCCCACATAGTACTCTCTGTGGGATTCGGCAGGCCCCCGTCCTACTGCACTAAGGAAGTTCCGAGACACACTTTTTTTGTGGAAGACCACCCACCCTCCCTGTCCTGCCTGCTATCCCCGCCGCGACTCCTGGTCCCGGCCCTCCTCCCCGACTTCCTCCTTGTCCCGCTGCGAGTCCCGGACCTCCTCCCCACTACCTACTCCCGCCGCGAGTCCCAGTCCCGGCCTTCCTCCTCCTCCTCCTCTTCCCTAGTCCCGGCGCGAGTCCCGGACCTCCTCCCCCACTTCCTAGTCCCGTCGCGAGTCCCGGACCTCCTCCCCTCTTCCTAGTCCCGGCGCGAGTCCCGGACCTCCTCCTTCTCTTCCTTGTCCTGCCGCGAGTCCCAGTCCCGTCGCGAGTCCCGGACTTCCTCCTTCTCTTCCTTGTCCCGCCGCGACTCCCTAGTCCCGTGGCGAGTCCCGGACTTCCTCCTCCTCTTCCTTGTCCCGCCGCGACTCCCTAGTCCCGTGCGCGAGTCCCGGACTTCCTCCTCCTCTTCCTTGTCCCGCCGCGACTCCCTAGTCCCGGCGCGAGTCCCAGTCCCGTCGCGAGTCCCGGACTTCCTCCTCCTCTTCCTTGTCCCGCCGCGACTCCCTAGTCCCGGCGCGAGTCCCAGTCCCGTCGCGAGTCCCGGACTTCCTCCTCCTCTTCCTTGTCCCGCCGCGACTCCCTAGTCCCGGCGCGAGTCCCAGTCCCGTCGCGAGTCCCGGACTTCCTCCTCCTCTTCCTTGTCCCGCCGCGACTCCCTAGTCCCGGCGCGAGTCCCAGTCCCGTCGCGAGTCCCGGACTTCCTCCTCCTCTTCCTTGTCCCGCCGCGACTCCCTAGTCCCGGCGCGAGTCCCAGTCCCGTCGCGAGTCCCGGACTTCCTCCTCCTCTTCCTTGTCCCGCCGCGAGTCCCGACCTCTTGTCCCGCTCCCTTGCCCAAGTCCCGACTCCTGGCTGTCTCGACTCCTCGTTGGCCGCCCAGTCTTCCGCATAGGTGGAAATAAATAAATAAATCATTTTTTAAAAATCAATTTTAAAATTAACTCCCTGTCTCGACTCCTTGCTGGCCGCCCAGTCTTGCGCCTAGACAGAAATATAAATAAAAATAAAAATAAATTGGTGAATTAAAAATATTAAAGTAATTTAATTAACTGGAATAAGGTAGAAAAATAAAAGGCAGAAGAATACTAAATTGATTTTTTCAAGTGCCACGTGTTACCTTGCTGATGTGGCTGCCACGTGGTAGTCCATGTCATGTCAAAAATCCACTAAATCGTTTACATGTCACTTTGGAGATAAATTTGTGTGTGTGCAATCAATTGGTTGTACAAATATGTTAATGACTTGCTAACTAATGCATCGTACAGGTAATCATTGCCCACTAACTAATCCATCACCACTGAAACTTAATGTCTTCAATTCTTCATCCTTCACACTCCACATCCAATTTATTTTTGTTTGTGTGAATTCTTAAATCTATCTTCTCTTTACATACTCCAAGCCCAACTTTCTAAACCCTTTATATAATCTATGTGAATCCTAGAATCTAGGTTTATATACCCCATGCAAACCCTAAAACCCTAAACCCTAAACCCTAACCCTAACCCCTAACCCCTCAACTCATACTTTGTTCTTTTAATCATACAACCTAGACTCTGAAATTTTAATCTCATAACATATAAACTAGCATTGTAATTTCAAAACCCAACATTTTGTATTGTGACAATACTTGTTTGCAAATATGCATCCTTCATTTACTTTTATTTTTTTAACACTACACTGTGCCACATCAGCACCAAATAGATCAAAATCCTTGATAAATTAACCTCTAACATGTAAATATTATATTCTCCACCCTTTCAGCTTTTATTTTTATTTTTTTTAACTTTTTGAAATGCCACGTCAGCTACCTGGCTGCCCTGTCACATGACAAATGC